>NW_007232883.1:321759-324230 GCF_000164805.1 Carlito syrichta
TTAAGAAATGATAATGTCCTTGGCAGATGAGGTAAATTATGTTTAAGTTACATTTTTTTTAAAGTTCCCTTTTTCTATGACTCAAATCACTTGTGACTTCCAAGATATATGTTATTGAAGGCATAGTCTGCGAGTAATGTAGAGCGTGGCATCTAGCAGTCCCCTCCTAATATTCCCCTGCAGAAGTAAAACTGCATGCATGGGAATAAATGGGATTCTCATCTCATGTGAACATTTCCTAGTAATGAGATGGCTCTTGGGATAATTTAACTGACCAGGAGAGCCAATCCAGACAATCCTTAATCAGAATGCTATGTTTTCTAGTGCTTGCCATATTAGATTTTAGCCATGCCCTAGAGTTATAAAATGGCTTCCTTATCAATTCATTTTTCATGGCACTAACATTACTTATTTTGGCTGAGGATTCAAGGGTATACTTTTAAAATGAAATGATAGAGCTTTTACAGTCATTAGCATAAATTTTTCCATAGTAGTATTTAGAATCTGTAGGCTTTCATACTCAGTTTGAAAGTTTTCCCACTGATTTTCTCATGCTCATTAATCCTCTTAGTTCTCAGTTTCCTGCCTGCCTTTATCAATTGATATACTGTATATAAAGTTGTGGATAAGGTAAATTTGTATGAGAAATATTATAACTTAAATGCACAAAATAAATTCCTATTTAATTTTATGATGAATTATATGTAAAAAAAAATCTTTGTGAATTACCATCCTCCAAATACCTGTCAACACATTTTTCAAGTTCTTTCTTATTAATTTAAAGCAGAATATACCTGCATTTTCACTTTATGCATAACTCTAAGTATTTCTGTTTTGTTTATTTTTTCTTTATGACAATTATAGGCCAGCTTTTAACTGCTGTTGCACCAAATCTTTCGCTGCCTTAAGTTTCTTAGATGGTATAGGCCATTGTTTTACCCAAAACTGGCTTATTGACATACAACCTTAACAATGGCCTATAGGGTATATTTGAATAGCCAATGCTAGCTCGGTTTGTTTTTTCATTCACTAGAGTAAGTTTTTGTGTTCTCTGTCTGTCTTTACCAAGTCCCTTAAAGGGGTCATAGCCCATTTACAGCATTTGTGCTGAGACTTTATCATTGGGGCTATACAAAAGCGTGCCCATTTGTGAAAGAATATCTCTTCCCCATAATGTAAAGGTGATAGATGGGATAACATATGAGCAAAAGGTTCCTGAAATCTTACTATCTGTCCAATTTAAAATTTGTGAACTTTGGCTACTGAGGGTACTCGACCAATGCCTATAAGTCCCGAAGGAACCATACGAGTTGGCCACAAGGCAGGCCAATCCTTTCCGGCAATACAAGAAACATCAGCTCCTGTGTCTAACAAGCCTGTAATTTTAACTCCTTGTATAAATAAATCTTTTAGAGTTCTAGAATTAGTAACCTCCTGAACCCCAAAAGCAACATCGCTAGAGGAAAATCCAGAGTCACCTCTAGACAGGTTAAAGTTTTACCTGCTTTGTGATAAGGAAAGAACAGCAACTGGGTTACTCTCTGCACTGTTTTGCTAGTGGGAGCAACAAGCATCTGGATTTCTCCTGTGTAATCCGAATCCACCACTCCAGGAATAATGGAAATTTCTTGTAAAGACAAGGAACTTCTGCCTAATATTATACCCACTATTCCTTCCGGAAGAGGGCCCTTTACTCCCATAGGAATTGGGGTCACCGGAATGTCCGGAGTTAATATTGTAGCGGTGGAAGAACACAAGTCCAGTCCTGTACTTCCTGGGGTGACTCAGATGCGTTCTGCGATGGAGCAAAAGGAACGAACGGGTTCATGGTGGTGGCTGCATCCCTATTGTCATGTGGTGTTGGGAGCCAACATCTATAGCTACATGGCTGAGGCCTGTAAAGGCCCATCTGGAAGATCGCCTCTGACATAGGATATCAGTTATACCTATAATATTGGCGTGTGATTAGTGACCAGTGTGCATACATGGCAGTAAAATTTATAAGTAAATCTCAGTATACCTGATGGAAAGTGCATAGCAGAATTATTTTTCTCTGTCTTTCTAAGTTTTATTTCTTTCTAGATATTTTTTAACTTCTATTTCCTGGTAGACTGGGTAGTCAGTTCTTGTTCCCGAAAGCTGTTTCCCCTAGGGCTAAGATTAGAAACTAAATTACCATGATAGTTTTGTTGCCCTGCCCCTAGCCAGGTAGAACGTTTTCTTTTGTTTCATTAATTACCGAAACTCTGTCTGCTTCAGCCCATGGCCGCCATCTTGGAAGCCCTGCATTTCCTTGTTCAAGAGTGTGACAGCTACTATTTGATTTTTAGAGTAGACTTGTTGGGATAAAATATATACATATACACTCATAGCTGCATAAATTTATGCTTGCTGTTTTGTTTCCTTTTGCTACATTATTCAAGTGTAATAGTTACTTTACGATTTATAAAAGAATTAACGACAGGGTATTA
>NW_007232883.1:324250-326048 GCF_000164805.1 Carlito syrichta
GGATTGAACCTAGAGTTAACTCAGGAAAGTTTTTTGTATTTAATCAGGGTATAGAGCAAAGAGTATAATATGAATGATTCATTGAACATTATGGAAAACACTTTGAACGATTTTGTATTGAAAATTGTGCACCTGTGACATTAATGTAAGCACGGCGGGCATCATGGAATTCGAATTGTTTGCTTGGAAATTGCAGATCTCGTGGTGGTCTTGTGATGCATAGTTTGTAAAGCATGAAACTTGTACGCCCCCAGTGAGTGATTATCACATTGCTGGAGGGTATAGAAAATGGTATATAAGTTGGAAAAGGTTTGAATAAAATCGGCTCCAGTCCTGATCAGACTGTTCCCAGAAGAACTGCCTCCGAGTGGTCTTCTCGCTGTCCAGATTCTCTGGTGCGGGTCCTAACCCACCCTTGGTCAGTGCTGGTCACCGACAATGTGGGGCCATGGCTGGCCCCTCTCGAAGTTTTTCTGATTTAAAGGAGTGCCGTTTTTATGAAATTTAGATAGGCATTCTTTAGCCCAATAAAAGCCTTTTTGGCAGTTGAGACATAAGGTTTTTGGTCGAGTAACCCCAGTAAGTGGTGATGGTATGCCGTGTAAGCCGGCCATACCTTGCTAGCTGGACAATCTCTGTTAATGTGTCCGACTTGACCACAGTTAAAGCAAGACTGTAATGAGATATTCTTTTGCTTATTACTTATATACTTTTATTTATATTACTTACATATTACTTAGGTATTACTTATTTTATATTACTTAAATATTGCTTATATATATTACTTATTTTATTTATATATTGCTTATATATTGCTTATATATATATTGCTTATATTACTTATATTACTTATTTTACTTATATTACACATTACTTATATACTTTTGCTTATAGTACTTATATTATTCATATTACTTATGTATTTCTGCGTATTATAGCTTGAGCTCCCTGCATTCCTATAAGAAAAGGAAAAGTGTAACTAAGTTCAGGCTTTATTTCAGTATTCTCAACTTTTAAAGGAAAATCTTAGAAAGAGGTGCAGTAAGCTTAATGGGGCAGTTTCTACTAATGTACCCAATTTGTCCACACACATAACATGAATACACTAAAACATTTTTCTATTTACCTGCACCCTACATAACCTGAGCGATCTGTGAAAAGTTTTCTCCCTTCAATGCTGCGGCCAAAGCCATCCCTTGCATAATAGCTGAGCTTATGTCCGCGTACTGGCAGATAAAATCAGTAACCCGTCCGGTTTTGCGTATGGGTCTAAGCAAAGTCTGACAAGTATTATTAGCATTTTTAAAAGCCAATTGTTTGATAAGAATTTCTGCTGCTTCTTCATTAGTAATTACCCGATTAATAGCCGTAGTGAGTCTGGAAACAAAGTCCTCATAACTTTCCTCTGCCTTTTGTTTTATATCAGATAGAGAAGAAGTCTGAGCAGTGTTTGCTGGTAATTTTTTCCATGTGGTAACAGCACAATGATTTATCTGAAGCAAAACATCTTTGGGTAGAGAAATTTGATTAGCCATTTGGCTATACATACCAGTCCTGGAGAGCATACCGTGAGAAATAATGAATGACCCAGCAGGTCGATTTAAATTCTGGTCCATTTGAATTCTAACTTGATTCTCATACTTGTTTTTCCACAGCAAATAAGCACCTCTGGACAAACAGCTTTTGGTTAATTGCTGCCAATCTGTGAGAGTCATTCATCGAGAGGCAAATTGATCTAAAATAGTAATTGTATAAGGTGCAAGAGGACCATACTTTGAGCTTGCTTCCTGTAACTCTG
>NW_007232883.1:326068-365013 GCF_000164805.1 Carlito syrichta
GCAATGCCGGCATTATTAGGCAAATTTTTTGGCTTTATGACTTTAGCATTGAAAGGAAAAACCTGTGGGAAGGCTCATGGTTGACTGCAAGAGCACTGATATGATACCTAGCAGCTTCTGCCTCAGGTTCAGCTTCATCCTGTGGAGATGATTTATCATTGTTATTATAATCAGGGGGAGCCGAGGCTGCAGCAAAGAGAAAAGTTTCTTCATCATCATCATCATTGTTAGCAGCCTTTTTGGAAGGAAATTTCTCATAATCATGCTGTGGATTTAAAGCATTTTTAATTAATATTGTTACTGCACAAAATGTAGAAAACAAGCTAGATTAGAAGAAGAAGCTTTAGCTCCACGTTTAGACAAAGTATTCATTAAGATACTGATGAATATTTTACATTCCTAGATTCGATCTGGCCCATGATTAGATCATGGCTCTGGCTTCACAAAAACTTGCTTACCCATTCTTGCTCTGCCTGTCTCTACAGAGGGGCCTGCAGCACCCTGGGTAAGATCCTAGCTGCCCTGAAATGAGAAAAAGACTTACCTTTCCAGGGGCCCCACGTTGGGCACCATTTATGGGGAGCCAGCCCCCCAAAAGAGATTTAGAGGGTCCCTAGAAGGTGGGGCAGCGTCAGCAAATATTCTAGAGAAATAAAGAGAAAGGAAGAGACTGGACTCTGTCTAGTGCAGAAGCCGGTTCTGTAGTAGGGACAGACATTAAAAAAGCAAGATGGAGGCATAGATAGAAAGAGGAAGAAAGAAAGTGGACAACTGTTCAGTGAAAATGAGCAGAAGCCATTTATTGGGAACAAAAGTGAGTCTTTTATCCCAAATTTTCACATGTCAAATCACAAGACTTTCACATGGGCACAAAGCCAGGTAGGTGAGGGGCGTCCGCCACCCACCAGGTGTTTCCTTAGGAATGAGGAAGGGCAACCCCAATCAAATCACAAGAGTTTACATGAACACAAAGCCAGGTGGGTGGAGGGCATCCCCGCCCACCAGGCGTTTTCCCCCAAGCATGAGGAAGGACAATCCCAAAATTATTTCACTGTTTCTTATGCTTGGTTTATGTTCCTCAAAAGCAATACAACAGTTTTAATATCATAAAATCCTAATAGTCAATAACTTCTAAAACTTTTGCATACCCACACCTAATGACTGACTTAATCCTAATACCTTCTTATTCTGTGCTAACTTTACCTGTACTATAAAAAACTCTTAATTATAGGTCAGACCAGTTCCTAAAGAATGTGGCCTAGTCCAAAATGGACACTGGGCCCTTAGGAATGTGGCCCAGCCCAAAGTTCGTGCTGGGCCATTTCTGGTAACCCTAGACAACCATCTCATGCTGGAAACAGCTCTCTAAATGTATATACTAATTCTACAAATATATTTTTGCATCTTATAAAGAAGCTTGTTTCATGTATAAGGCTCCCAAATGTGATCTGTGTTTGAACTGTGTTAGGTTTAAAGCTGAAACTGCAGTCTGTGAGAAGCGGGAAAATTGGATCCCTAGAGTCAGCCATGCCTGTCATATTCTCAGAACTTCATGCTTAGATCATTAAAATCCCTACCAGTGGGTAATGCTAAACAACAAGGAAAGGAGGAGGGAATGGGCCTTCAGCTCCTGAACCAGCCTGGTGGTCTCAGGGTCCGCAGCCTGCCTGGATCCCTAATGCTCAGGCAGGCCTCCACGGCTGGCTCCCAACACCTTCATAATAAAAACCCTCAGTAAACTTGGAATTGAAGGAACGTGTCTCAAAATAATAAGAGCCATCTACTACAAACAAACAGCCAACATCATACTTAACTGGGAAAAGTTGAAAGTGCTCCCCCTCAGAACAGAAATAAGACAGAGATGTCTACTCTCATTACTATTATTCAACATCATACTAGAAGTCTTAGCAAGAGCAATCTGACAAGAGAAAGAAAAAAAGGTATCCAAATCAGCAAAAAGGAAGTAAAACTATTCCTTCTTATTTGCAGATGACATAATTGTATACCTAGAAAACCCTAAAGACTCATAAAAAGCTTCTAGACCTAATAAATGACTCCAGGAAAGTCTCAGGACACAAAATCAACGAGTAAAAATCGGTAGTATCTATAGGCCAACAATGTTCAAGCCAAGAACCAAATCCAGAGCACCATCCCATTCATGCTAGTAACCACAAAAAAAAAAAAAAAAAAACCTAGAAATACACCTAACTAAGGAAGTGAAAAACCTAAACAAGGAGAATTACAAAACACTGATGGAAGTAGTCATAGACAACACCAACAAATGCAAATAGAAAAGCATTCCATGTTCATGGATTGGAAGAATCAATATTATTAAAATGACCATACATATTTAATGCAATCCCGATCAAAATACCAACTTTGTTCGTCACAGAACTAGAAAAAACAAACTCAAAGTTAATATGGATTCAAAGGAGCCCAAATAGTCAAGGAAATTCTAAGCAAAAAAGAATTGTGAACGTATCACACTACCTAACTTCAAACTATACTATAAGGCAATAGTAACTAAAACAGCATGGTACTGGTGCAAGAATAGACAGTTTGACCTGTGGAACAGAATAGAAAACCCAGAAATAAAACCACCTTTCTACAATCAACTGATCTGTGACAAGGCCAGCAAAAATAAACAAGAGGGAAAAAACACCCTATTCAACAAATGGTGCTGGCAAAACTGGCTAGTCATATGCATAAGAATAAAACTGGATCCCTGTCTGTCACCATATACCAAAACAAACAAACAAACAAAAAAACTCAAGATGAATCAAAGACTTAAGTGTAAGACCTGAAACTATAACAATCCTAGAGGAAAACCTAGAAAGCACTCTTCTGGACATTGGCCTTGGCAAAGAATTTATGACAAAGACCCCAAAAGCAATCACAACAAAAACTAAAATCGACAAATTGAACCAATTAAACTAAAAAAGCCTCTGCAAAGCAAAAGAAACAATCAACAGAGTGAACATTTAGAACATTTAGAAAACCTACTAAATAGGAGAAAATATTTGCAAATAACGCTTCACACAAAGGCCTAATATCCAGAATCTACAAGCTACTCAAAAAACTCAATGTGAAAAAAGCAATTATATCAAAATGGACAAAGGACATAAATTGACACTTCTCAAAAGACTATACACAAGCAACCAACAAACATTTGAAAAATGCTCAATATCACTAATCATCAGAGAAATGCAAATTAAAGCCACAAAGAGATATCACCTCATACCTGTCAGAATGGCCATTCTTAGGAAGTCAACGATCAACAGATAATGGCACAGTTGTGGAGAAAAGGGAACGCTCATTAATTGTTGGTAGAATTGTAAACTAGTTCAACCTCTATGGAAAATTGTCTGGAGGTTTCTCAAAGAACTAAAAACTGAATTACCATTTGACCCAGCAATTCCACCACTAGGGATCTACCCAAAGAAAAAGAAACCAACATATTGAAATGATACCTATACGCGCATGTTCATTGCAGCACTGTGCGCAACAGCAAAATCACAGAACCAACCTATGTGCTAAGTGCTCACCAACAATTGACTTGATAAAGAAAATGTGGTATCATATATATACACTATGGAATACTATGCAGCCATAGAAAAGAATAAAATCATGTCCTCTGTAGCAACATAGATGAAGCTGGAGATCATCACCCTAAGTGACCTGACTCAGAAACAGAAAACCAAACATGCTCTCACTCATAGGTGGGAGCTAAGCAGTCATGCAGATGGAAATCATAGACACTGGGGACACCAGTAAGGAGGCAAGTGTGGAGGGCGTCAGGACTCAGAAACTACCCATGGTACACGATGTTCACTAGCTGAGGAATGGGCCACCGGAGACCCAATCCCCACCATTACACAGTACATCCATGTCTTGAACATCACTGAATCTAAAAAAAAAAGAAAGAAAGAAGGAAGATGAGTGAATTCTTACACACACAAAAAATAGCAGAGCATAAGGAAAGAATGCTAAAGACAGTAGAAGGATTCCCCTTTTGCATTTGTGGATTTGGGCTTTGTTAAGGAGATCAGGTCCAGTAGCACAGAGATGGGCCAGAGATACAGGTACTTAGACACAGTCAGGGACAGCACTTGTGCTTTATGGTGTCCCCAGTGCCTCTCCCAGTGACAAGTGGCATAAGCACACACTCAAAAATACTGGATTATGAAATAAGTGAAAAAGTGGCTCAAGTGTCTGTGTCAAAGAAGGAATGCAAATTCTCAGAACACCATACACCTTGTGTTTTTTTGGAAAAGGTAACAGTTAATACATGGTGCAGGTTTTCCTATGGTCCACTAGGCAAGGTTGCCACCTGAAGCCAGTAGGGTCCCTCAGCACACAACTACAGTGAGCTGCATCCACACAAATGGAGCCCAATGGTTGGGCACCATAGCAGCATGGCCCTGAGAAGTACACCCACCTGTCCTCGGAGCTCACAGAGCCTTGTCACTGGACTGATCCCCTCTACTTCTCAACTTCTTTGGAATTCTAAGAGAATGCATTTTCATTGATTCCTTCAGCATCCAGGCAGACTCTAGTCACTCCTGCAGGTTGGTCGCTATATAATCTGCTAATGCACAAGACAAGCCATGTCATGCAAGACCCTAAAACGATCTTTTAGAATGCTTTATGTGTAGTGGTTCACAGGTAGATTGCTAGAGTTTCTCATACCTGTCACTCTTCTCCCTACCGGACTCCTAGGAAGTTTTTCCAGTCCCATAGTTTTGTGAAGCCACAACACACTGACCTGGCCACTGGGCTATGAGAAAATGCAACACACTCTCCTGGTTAGCCAGTTAAGAGCAACTGGCAGCTCTACCCACTGTCCCTTCCTTGCTAAGATGACCCTGAAGACTATATGTTAATATGATATCATCACAAAATGCTAGTTTCTCTGTCTACCAGGAACTCTACCAACCAGTCCTGGACATGTACTGAAGTAAGAAAAATCCTTGGCTGTGTCAAGCTTCCAAGATGCCAGGATCTGTTTACTCAGCATAGACTATCCTAACCTTATACATCTAGTCTGAGAAAATATAATAGTATAGGGTGTAAGTAATAATATGATGTGTTTGCAAACACTGAATGAAAAAATACATCAGTCATGTTTTCAGTTGTTGAGTTTTGTTCCAATTAACTGTGTCATTTGCTAACAATAAATCACCTAATTTCCACAAAAGAACATTTGGAACTTTTATTACAAGTCCAGAAATAAATGGCCACAGAATCAACCTCAGAATTTATTTAAATTCTAGTTCAAACAATTAATGCTGAGGAATTTAAATATGACTCCAACATTGCTTCATAAAAGCTAGTGCATATTTTGACACAACTTACTCTTCTTAGCACTAGAACTCCAAAGAGAGAAATATCCAAAGCCCCGAAAGAAATAATCTCTTGTCCTAATATTTCTAATAACCTTATAGGTATCATTTCTCCAGATTTGTTTGTCTTTTTTTTACACCAGGGTCATGCTACGTCACCAAGCCTGGGACCATCACCTAGGCTCAAGCAATCCTCTCATGTTAGCCTCCCAAGTAGCTGGGACTACAGGCTCACACCATCACACCTGCCTCCAGATTGGTTTTCTACAGCAAATATGAAGATTGTATTTCTTAATAATACTAACAGGAAAATTTAATTTACATAGAAAGCAAAGTTAATATTATTGAAACTACTTAGAATATTAAGGTTAATGATCAATGAAAAACCTGTAAGAAGCAATCATTTGATCTGAGGGTTTTAAAAATTCTCTTGAGGAAATGCATACCTAACACCTTACTCCCTCACCAATAATTCACAGATATTTTTATTTCATAAGTCATTAAAATTTCTGAAAAATTTATTGGTTTAAAATCTAATGTGGTTCTCTGCTAAAATCATCCAACCTTTAAAAATATCTCAGTAGCCTTACCATTGTGTGCAGATCGACATAATGTCAGTCCTTTGGAATGAAGAAAGAAACACTCATTAAATTGCTTACTGTATCCCAAATTCATTGACTGGTGTGTACTCAATGGAGGCTACTGGCCACATTATTCAAAAGGTGCTGGAGCTGATCAAAGGAGAAGAGCACGATCAACAATAATTACTCACGTTTGGAGACTCAGAGCTAAAACATGGCCAACTTCATGAAATGGTTCACTGGGTTCCTGTCTAAGCTGCTAGAGAAAAGGAACTACTGGCTTGCTTCATCTTCATACCTCACCATGTTTGTATGGTACTCAAGAAGTGTGGATCAATCAAATGGTAAAGATGCTCTGGAGGCAGCAATAAATTGCTTTTATGGCAAAAGAAGAAGGTTGTTGCTGTATATCAGTTAAATTTGCTATACAGATGAGAAAACAAGATCACGTGTTATTTAGTAAAAGAGCATGTCTGAATTATATGATTGGGGATCCAGTTGTCAGGAGAGGGTATAAGTGGTTCCTAAACTCCCTGAGAAGTCATACACAAATAACTGGGAAATATCATGTATCCAGCCTCAGTGAGGTACTTTCCACCCCCACAACACTCAGGCCGGTCTCTCATCACAACTGAAAGGCAGAATCAGGCTATAAACTCATGCATTACATCCTTAGAGTTATCTTCCCCTTTTGGTCTTTTTTCTTGCCTCATTACCTGGAAGACTAATAGTCACTAGCCAATCAAGGTTCTCAACAGTCTCCAAAGAGAGATATTGCTGGCCACAAATAGTTAATAGACAAAAATCATGTCCACCAGAAAAGAAAATAGACTTTGTTGATTGTGACACAGCAAATCTCTACAAGTACGGTCACTTTAAAGCTCAACCATGAAATGAAACCAGCAGGAAAAACAAAGTAAGTTCTCAAGAAATCTACTTCTCCATAAAATCAGTGAGCACACTGGAAAAGTTGTCAAAATCAACGTTTTGGAACTTTGTAAATTAACCAAAAACTTGCAACAATACAAGGAGTGTTTATTCAAGGGAAAAATACAGCAAATTTTGTGGTATTTTTAAAATTCCAATTCTTCTCTCCTCAACTCTGAAGTAATGGTCTCAAATCATGCTGAAAACCAGCAACCTAGCAACCACTGAGAGAGACAGAACAGAGTTGGAATTCCCTAAAAGTCCAGTCCCCAGATTATTTGAACTGGCTGCAGTTCATTGAAAATTCCCACTTGCAGGGTTTCACTTTATTTACCCTCATCAAGGTTTCACTTTATTTACCCTCATCAACCTCCACTGCTCACCCCCAGCTCACTTACAATGAACAATTTTTTCCCCAAAGAATTTGTTTAAAAAAAGTGGTAATTATTTAACATCTCAGTTGCCTGAGACAAGAATAACAGACAGGGTTATGAAGGAGTTACTCACAAAACTTAAAAGGAAATCTAGAGAATTAGATGTTTGTAGGGGACTTTGAAAAGCTCCAATGTATTCCTGGGAATCTAGAAGGCCACATGTACTTGTAGGAATGTACACATACCCAGAAAAAACATGAGATGACCAGACATTTAAATGTACTTGACAAAAACTTTAAATGCATTATTTTATACATGTTCAGTGAAATAAAGAAAATCATCTCTAAAGAACTAAAGGAAAGAATGATAATGTTGACTACCAAATTAAGAATTGCAATAAACAGAAATGACCAAAAAGTAGAAATCTTGGAACTAAAAACTATAACAGAAATAAAAAAAATTGCTAGAGAATCTCAACAGAAGATTTGAGCTAACAGTCTTACTACTGTAAGTAGAAGAAATAATCAGCAAACTTGAAGATAAAATTTTAAATATGTTGAGGTGATGGAAATGAAAACACATTATAACAGAATGTGTGGGATATAGCTAAAGCAGTGTTTAGAGGAAAATTTATAACTGTAAACACCGTTATTCAAAAAGAAGGAAGATTTCAAATCAGTAGCTTTTTATGTGAATCTCAGACTAGAGATAATCTAGTCCGAAAAAAGAGAGTGAAAAAATGTGAACAGAGACTCAGAGACTTGTAGGAAACATTAAAATATACCAACATATGCACAGAAGGAACCAAGAAAAAAAGAAGAGAGAATGTGGGGCAGAAAGAATACTTGAAAAAAATGATGGCCAAAAACATCGCAAACAGAATTTTTTTAAGAAACATAAATCTCAACATCCACGAAGCTCAAATAGTTCCAAAAGGGATAAACTCAAAGAAATCCACACCTAGACATATTATCAAAATATTGAAAGACAAAGAGAGTACTTTGAAGATTCGAGAGAGAAACAATTCTTCAAGTATAAGGGGTTCTCAATAAGATTAAAAAATGGTCTCCAATCAGAAGACATATAGGCTAGAAGACACTGGGATAGTATATCAAAGTGCTGAAAAACAAGACTGCCAACTAAAAATTTCATATCCAGTCAACCTATTCTTCAAAAATAAAGAAGAAATTAAGGCATTGTCAAATTTAAAAAAAAACTAGGAAAATTCATTGTTAGTAATCCTTTTATACAAGAACTACTAAAAGAAGCATACAAGGCTAAAATTAAAGGACTTTACACAGTAATTCAACTCCACATAAAGAAACAAAGAGTACTGATAAAGATATTTCTATAAATAAATATTAAAACAGTATAAATGTAAAGTTGCTTGTAACTTTCATATGATTTCAAAGATGACAGAATAAGGTAATAATTATAAAACAGTTAAGGGACATAAAATGTATAAAGATAAAGTCAGTATGATATTAATGGAACAAAAAGCAGAGCCAGTGCACGGCTATACAAAGAGGAAGCTATTTTACAGTATTCAAATTAAGGTGGGATTAAACTGAACTAGATTGTTATAAATTTAAATGTTCATTGTAGCCCCCAGGACAATCACTAAAAAAAACCTCAAAAAGTAATAAGTAATTAAAATAGTACACTAGAAAATACCTATTTAACACAAAAAAGGGAGTGATTGAGGAATAAAGAGACAAAAAGATATAAAACATATAGAAAGTAAAAATAAAAGTGTTAGATACAAAAAGATCAAACACTCTAATGAAAAGGCAGACATTGGCTGAATAGTTTTTAAATGAGCCAAATATATGCTACCTACAAAAGATACACCTTAGAGTCTACAGCATAGGTAGTGAAAAGTAAAATGATGAAAAAAGTTATATACCATGTAAACCATAGCTAAAATAAAGCCAGAGTGACTATAATAATACCAAATAACATAAACTTTAAGACCAAAAAGTTACTAGAGATTATTATTTTATAACAGGAAAACATAATTATTAATATATACACACTTAACAACAGTGCCCCAAAACAAATGCAGTAAAAAAAGATACCTGCACACGTATGTTTGTTGCAACTCTATTCACGATAGCAGAAACATGGAACCAACCATGTTGTCCATCGAAACTGAACTGGATAAAGAAAACGTGGTACATATACACAATGGAATATTATGCAACCATAAAGAAGGACAAATACATAGACTTCGCAGTAAGTTGGATGGATTTGGAGTAGATCATACTCAGTGTTCTATCACAGAAACAAATAAGAGAGTACCATATATTCTCACTCATAAGCAGACCTTGAACAATTATAATACCATAAGAAAGCATTTGGCAGCAATGGGAAACTGTCAGGGTAGGAGGTGTGGGATTGGCAGTTGAAGGAAACTGCTGGCAGAGGGAGGGGCATAGCTCATCAACAAGGGTACCTGCATGAGCAGCATTTGTATACCTAACCCTGAATTGTACCCATGTCTTTATAATAAAAAATGAAAATAAAAAAGAAATACAATGAAAAAAAAACATTGTCCACACAGAAACTTGAACATGAATTTTCATAGCAGCATTAATCATAGTAACAAAATAGAAAAAAATGCCAATTAGTTAATAAATTGACAAATAGTGGAGTATTTTATATATATAAATATATATTATCTAGTATAATTGAAAAATATATATTACATGTATGTGAATATCAGCTATAAATAAATGAAACACTAATACACACTGCTACATGAATGAACATTGAAAACATTACATTAAGTGAAAGAAGCCAGACACAAAAGATCACATGATAAATTATGCCATTAAATGAGATGTCCCAAATATGCCAATCCATCGCAACAGGAAATAGGATTAGCAGTTTGCAGGCACTAAGGGTCAGGTGAGAAGGAGAGAATGGTAAATGAGTGACTACTAATGGGCATAGGGTTATTTAGGGTGTGGTAAAAACATCCTGAAATTGGATGCCGGTGATGGTAACACAACTTTGAGAATATACTCAAATACATTGAATTACGCAATTTCACAATATGAATTTTATACTGTGTGAATTTTATCCCCTTTATTAGGAAAAGAAAAAACTGAGCCATTCTCTCTCTCCTGTCATTTGATTTCTTCACTGTTATGATGAATTTGGTAATTTTGCCCACGGAGAGAATAACAAGAAAAACAGCAGATTATTCATATTGGCTTGCAAATCCAAGATCAATTTATACTATATTTACCATTATTCTCAAATAATTACATGAATATTTACGTTCACCTAAGATGAATACTTGATGAAAACTAGAATAGACCCATTCAGGAATTTTTTTTTATTTTTAATTGGAGTCTCTCTCCGTCACTCAGCTGGAGTGCAGAAGCACACTCACTGCCACCGCAGTCTCAACTTGCAGGGCTCAGATGGTCCTTCCACCTCAGCCTTCAAAACAGCTGGAACTAAAGGCATGGACCACCACACCTGGCCTATTTTTCTTTTTTGAGTTCCAGTCCTACTCTGTCGCCCAGGATGAAGTACAGTGGCATGCTCATGTCCACCACAGCTTTGACCTGCTGGGTTCAGGTGATCCTTCCACCTCAGCCTTCCAAGTAGCTGGAACTACAGGCACACACCACCATACATGGCTAATTTTTTGATTTACTATAGAGATGAGGTGTCACCAAGTTGCCCAGGCTGGTCTCAAACCTATGGGCTCAGGCTATCCTCTTACCTTGGCCTCTCAAAGTGAAGGGAATATAGATGTGAGCCTCCACACCCGTCCCATTCAGGAATTTAAATATTTTTGTTATCAGATTAACACAAACCATATGTAACAATTGTGTTATATACTTTATATATATATATATATATATATATATATATATATATATATATATATATGAACTTTTTTCTATTATACCATAGCTTTCCGAGTTAGAGCTCCTCATTTCTTTAGTGGATTTCATTAGGTGTTTCCTCTGCACCTTAATTTTGGAAATTATAACATTTGGCTTTGTAATTTGGTACCCTTGGTTTGTTTCTGCATCAGACTATGAAAGCTCTGGAGTTCTTCTTGTCTTGATTATCTGTGTACACCTTACTGAACATAATGTGACTCTCTGTGAAGAAAGAATATAAAGCTATCTTCCTCTCTAGAAAAGAAAACCCAGGAGATGTGTAATGTGGTTTTATCTTTACCAGACTATCACCTGCATTTGTCGTCCAAATGTGTGAATAAATGAGTGGATGTATAAATGAATGATTTCATTGAACTGAATTACTTACTAGAAACTAGAGTACCTAGAGAATTTTAGAAAGTTTTGGAAATGTCTGCTCGGTTCATAATTACTCCCTTGCACTAGGAAACATACCCTCAACCTCTGCAGGCCACATTCTGCCACGTAACCCTGCCCTCCTGCTCATAATGTTCTGTACTAAGAAAGGAAGGTAATCAACCTGGGCCTATCAGACTCTTCACCTGGGAATTTAGAACTGAATTTCTTTTGTCTGTATGTGACTGAAATCGAGATCCTTTTAATTGGAAAATGGGTGGGGCAACCACTATTCTACCGTGAGCTGGAAAAGGATGAGAACCTGGCAGATTATAGAGAAACATGGGGCTGAGGAGAGCATGCAATACCTGGGACAACGGGTGCCTTCTGTCTGGACATCTTTCTTCCTTCTGAGTCTGTCCCCAGAGGTTCCATTTCCCTGGAGCCAGTCAGCCCATCATCACTCTAATCATCCTTTATTTTGCTTAAGATTGATCCAGTAGATTGTTTGTTTGTAGCTAAAAAACATTTCACAAAGACAACAATAAAATTGTGCAAGAATAGGGACTCCACGAGCTTACTGAGACTGAGAACACCAGCAATTTTGGAACCAGAATCAGAGAAATAATTGCAGAAACTTCTAAAACCCAAATCTAATCAAACATATCATAAGAGAATCTGGGGTATATTCTGAACTAATTATCAAGGGAAGAAACCTAGAAAACTGCTCATCAAGGTTCTAAATTTGAAGGCCAAAGATAACATTTTAAAGCTTGCCTCACTGGTTCTTTTAGTATTTTCATATCAGTTATCCACAATCTTGAAGTCCTAACATTGGGAAAAGCAAAAATCTTTTAAATTATATGCCAAAAATTCAACAAAAATCTGACTTGAGTTGAAATGAGGTTATCTGTGGTCTTTATTTGTCATACTTAGTGTAAACATTCATGTTTCACTGCAGAAATATTCATGCTTAGGTGACAGAGTGCTGCCCTGAACCTCCCAGGGGATGTTACATCATATACAATTTAGTATGCACATTGAATTGTCTTGCTAAAACACACCAAAAAAATTGAATTTTGACACAGTTGGGGCTCAGAGAATAATATTCCAAAATAAAGACCTCAGAAGCAGTTTCAGAAGTTTTTCTCTGACCTTCTCCAGCCCTCCTGTCTCTCAGTCTCATTCTCCCCGAGGCTAGCCTCAGAAACTAGAACCCCCTTTTCCCTAAGACAGATCCTAGAAAACAGAACCCGTTTCCCCAAAGCCAGCTGTAAAGCCTAAAAAATAGGAGGCTAACTTTCCCTTTATCCTTTATGTTTAAAAGTTGACCATAAAAAATGAGCTGACCTTCCTTGCTTGACTGTAGGCCAGGAGACCCCCCCACACCCAGAAGGCAGGAATGCTGCTCAGAGAGGCCAAGAAGAATGCAGACAGACAGGCCTTGTTGAGTTTCCCCACTCAGTCTATGGGCTAGATCATGCCCTTTTGTCCAATCATACTTTCACACAGCTGTCCATATGTTGTTGAACCTAAGCATTAAAAAGAGAAAATCCTGCTTTATCTTTGTCTTCATTCTGAAGGCTGCTGTGCATCCATGTAAAATAAATGTGTATGCCTTTTTTCCTATTAATCTGCCTTTTGTGAGTTGACCTTTCAGTAAACCTGGAGAGAGCAAGGGGAATGCTCTCCCTTAGCTCCTATATCTGGCACCAAGGGTTGCTTACAGGGACTGTACACCTCTGTGGAGCAAGAAACCAATCTGGAGGTGCTCCTGGTATGTTGTGGGCTAAAGGTCCTTGCCTGTCTTTGCCAGCTGGATGTGAGCTATGACTGTGGGCCACCCTTATTTGCATGTTTTCTCTGTTGGACCACCTCTTGCACACCTGTGGGCCCCTCAGAACTCTCCTGTCTCTCACTCAAAAACAGCTCTGTGTGGCCCCCACCCTCCTCTCACGGGTGTGCCCTGACAGTGCCTGCTTCCCACTTGGGCCTTCTCTGTTGGTGCCGCAGCATGGCTGCTGGCATATAACAGGTAATGTGGTGCAAGCTGGCATCTCATAGGGAGGAATCGTGACCAACAGGTGCAGGAGCCAGCAGCAAGCATTCCCACAGCTAGTCCTGACATGCATTTCAAATTTCCTTTGCAGATACTACTGCAGGATGGAGGACCAGTGACCACAGTGGAAGCCAGTGTGCTGGTTGCAGCCCTGTGTAGACTCACTCTCTTATCTGCTCTGCCTCCCACCCCCCATTTCCCTCTCTGGTCAAGAACTCACACAAGAGCCTTTGCCTCCCACTTGGCTCTCTGGATAACCCAGGCCGAGTCAGCTACAAATGAAATTATTGAAGTAAGTTGGAATCTGTAACAATTAGTAAAAAGTATATTCATGCATTCTATAAACTTGCCCCTTGTATCTACTAATAGGCCAGGCATTCTACAAGGCACCGAGGAGAGAAAAATGTAGAAGCATGGACCATGTCCTAAAGTCTAGCTGTGGAAGGGGAGGTCAGGGGACAGAGAAGTAAAGAAATCATGAGAATAATGTGTAAGTTCTACATATAGGTATGCACATGTTGCTGCAGAGCTCCAGGGGAGGGAGGCTCACCGTGCACTGTGCCAGCAAGGGTAAAGAGCAGGTGGAGCTCCTATACATGCTGTGGGAATGTATTTCTGGAAACAGCATGACAGTTTCTTTTAAAGTTGAACATGCACCCACCATAGAACCTATCCCACTCCAAGGTAATCACCTAAGATAATGAAAACTGAAGTTCACACAAAACCATCTACTCATAAATGTTTAGGGTAGCTCTATTCAAAATTGCCCAAAACTGGAAACAACCCTAATGTCCTTCAACAGGCAAATGGAAAAATAAATCACAGTAGGTTCATAACATGGAATACCACTCAGCAACAAGGGACTAAACTACTGATACACACAAGAACTTGGACGAATCTGAAAGGCATTATGCTGTGTGAGAGAAGTCAGTCTCAAAAGGCCACAGACATATTTGACATTCTCAGAGCAACAGAGCTACAGTGATAGAGAACAGATCAGTCACTGCCAGGATGGGGATGGGGGAGTGGCCACAATGGGACGGCAGAAGGAGGGTATTTCTGGTAATGGTCTGCTCTGTGTTCTGATGGTAGTGGTGGTTACATACACCTACCTGTGTCTCAAAACTCACAGAACTTACACCAAAGAAAAAGTCAATTTTACTCTATGATAACTGAAAAATAAAATAAAGAGAATGAGAGTAAATGCTGGTCTATGTTATGATTCCTAAAAGAAGAAATGTGTTATATGAGGTCATGTTTTGTTACATAATGCACATCTTATTTGAAAATACCTAGTGTTACATGACATAACTTTCTGTTTCATAATGTCACATTGAGTTATATGGTGTGTGTTGTATTGGATGATTCGAATTGTGTTACGTGATGTGCATCATGTGAAACGACATCACCTTTTATTATATGACACCACATTGTGCTGTATTATGTAACATGTAATGATGCACGTTGTGTGATATGATATCATGTGTGACGGGAAGCATATTGTGTTCTATGGCATCAGCTTGTGTGAGTGTGTGTTATATAATGTCATCTTGTATTATATGATGTTGTACTGTTACATGAGGCACAGTGTTATATAATATCACCTCGTGTTACGTGATATCACGTTGTGTCATATAATGTTTGATGATGTACATTGTGTGGTATGATGTCGTCTCATGTTATATGACATCATACGACATGACACTCAACTTATGCGGCACGTCAAATTCAAAGCAGAAATTCACCAAAGATGAACAATTACATTCTCTCCTGACTGAAACCCTGGTAAGATTTTGTATCTGTTTTTCCCCTGTTCTTATAAGGAGAGTTTCCTTAGAGTAGTTCTCTAATAAATTAATAAAACTTTTCTCCTAGTCAACATAATTCTATCATGATGAATACGCAAATATATGGATTAGGTATTCCAAGTTCCCAAATCCTAAATAGAACCAAACAAAGGATGTAAAAACAAAAAAGAAGTAACCCCTCAATCACAGATGCAACGTTCTCACAAAAAGAGATGAGACCGTTTCCTAAAAAAGTATAGACATCTCAGAGTAAAATGAAAGTTTTATGGTAATCAGGACTTTTTAAAAAGTCCATATAGTTAAAGATGTGGTTTTAATAATTTTAAAATTATTGTTCTTAGTACAAAGGCTCTTTCCAAATACTAACAAAATTGAATGTACGCTCTTATATATTTCCAGTTTTAAAAATGCTGGTTATGTTCTTTTAAAGCAGAATCTCAAATAAAATTAGAAACAAAACAATCTGAACACCCAGGAGTCCTCTCTAATGGAACCCTCTATGCACAAAACACCAGCTTTGTCATATTTCTTTAATTACTGGTGGTGACAATCTAACATTCTTGTAGTGATTCAAGGTATATAATGTTAAAATTACATTATTTCTGAAGTCTCCATGCCTGTCTCTCTCAATTATACTGCAGCCATTTCCACCAAATGCAGGTGAAATTAACAACATTGTTGTCACTTCCGCTTTGGCATTCTCCATTGCTTCATTGGGATGCTAGTGGGTCAGCTCTCAGGTATGGATGAGAAAAACCTGCCTGCTCATACCCCACCCAGGCCACCCAGTCAGCTGGATTTGAGATCATTTAGGGAAAGAAATTCTGAGAGGCTGTGAACAATAACAAAAAACTGGACACCAGTCAAAAGCACGTACACTGTGTGCTAAGTAAGACAAAAAAGAGAACCTGGCGTCTAACCTAAGGATTTCTGGTGGTATCCAGGAACCCAGGAAGCAATGATATGGTGCCAACAGTGAATGTTTGCCATGTTGTCTGCTTTCTACCGCAATTACAGTCCTCAAATTTTGCAGTAAATTGGGTTTTTATAAAAATTAAGATAAAATAATGTATTTTAAATATCTTAGGAGACCTCGCTTTTGAAAGAAAACTGTGGGCAAAGCTTTGGAAAGACCTCCTGACAACATCTCAAATTTATCTTTCTCATAAATCTATTCTTTCATGTGGGGTGGGTTTTGGAAGTAGCTTTTGCTTTGTTTGTTTTAAATAATGACACGAAATGTATAATAAAAGTCTAAGGAAAGTGAAGAACGTTTATGGAGAATGGAGGATGCTGAGGGGTGACAAGATCAGTGGTGCACCCATCTGAAGGAGGCATGTCTCAGGGTACACAGCCATGGACTACAACACCGGGCTGGAGAAAGTGAGAGGAGAGAAACCAGCAGGAGAAAATGGGAGCGAGGTTTGCTGCAAGGGGAAACAGAAGTGCCAGATGTGCATCAGCCAAGGAGAGTGGGCTTGTGCAGGGCCCTGACAAGTCTCCAGCCCTCTCACAAACAGGCTCATTTAGCCCTCATGTTGAGCTGCATGGATGGCAGAACTGACCATGCTGGTGTGACTTCCTGTCTCTTCTGGGAACAATGTAAAGATACGATCGTCATCTAAAATAGATTAGACAGTACCTGCTCTATATCCCTGGGGTTAATGTTAAACCCTGGGGGTTGAGAACCTCAGAGTCACAGAGCTGGAGCTACATGTCTGTCTGTCTGTCTCTCTCCCTCCCTGTGCGTGCACGTGTGTGTGTATGTGTGTGTGTGTGTGTGTGTGTGTGTGTGTGTCTGTGTGTGTCTGTGTGTGTATGTGTGTGTGTATGTGTATGTGTGTGTGTTCCCCCTACCACTCCAGGAAAAAAGAGGAAAGGCATCTTCCCCTCCATCAAAATCAGCTCACTTTCTTTCTCAGTCCTAGCTGGCCTCCTCACCAGCACAGCTTATCATAGGTGAAGGTTGCATCTGGGGATATGCTTTGAAACCTTCTGTCCAGACTGTGATATCAATTTTACAGCCTAACAACAAAAGCAAGCAAAAATTAGACTCACCAAGAACAAGATGAACACCAGGGATAAATGAATTGAGAAAGTATGTGAAGATAACAAATCCCAACACTGTCAGGCATTTGATAAGCAGAATCCTGTCTGATAGCCTGTGCTATGAGAGAGAAAATATCAACTCACTTACTTGGTACAAACTTCTGACTCCTGTAAAGTGTCCATAAGCCTATGGGACTCACATCACTACAGATTTCTCCTTATGATGAAAAATATAACATCTCAAACTCTAAAGAAGATAACAAAGCTGTGTGTTACAAGAAAAATAAGACAGATTTGGAATCATAACATTAAAATTTTTATGAAAAATAATCACAATAAATGTAAAATGCAGTGTCAGCTTTTATAAAACACCTGACTAAATAGCTTTTTGACAGAACGTGGACAGATTTAAGCTGTTCCCATGCTGTCCCCTGTGTTGGGTAAGATCACACATGCGTTTCCATGGATGCCTGTGTGGTCACAGCATTTTACTTCAACTTTTCTGTCCCTACCATACAAAGCCATGCTCACAAGGGCGACAAGGTTACGGTGTTCTTGCAATGCCACCACACTCGCATGAGGCCCTTGCCAAGTCTGTCCCTGTAACACTCATGAGGTACCTGGAATATGGGAGTTGCCCCTTTTCACTAGGGTGATACCTGCAAGCATCCGCCCCATCACTCAGCGTGAGAGGAGGTGCTAAAGGCTTACCATCTGCTGCAGTACCACCATCAGCCTCAGAGCCACAAGGTAGGTGAGTGTGCTGTGCTCTGCAGGCCACAGCTGCGCCGGGCTAGGCAGGGGAGCCTGTACAGGTGGGCACCAGCTCAGCCTGCACTGCTAACTGTGTCCCCAGGGTGAATCTAGCCCACTGTGTGAACGGAGAGCTGTGCTGGGTCCTTTGTTAAGTACAGACCTATCTATTTATCAGCCTAGGATTAGGCAGATGCAGTCATCTAGGATTACAGACATCCAAATCTATGTATGCCTTAAAACTGATGGATGCCTTGACCACAGATACCTAGGTCTGTCTACATTTAGACAGCTGTTGATAGATGTAGTCATATAGCTGTAGACATATAGAGGTAGAACTGGAGATGGGCCTTCTCTCTCATTCCCTCACGTCACACCATTAAAGCTGCTGCCATTACGAGCACAAGTGAATGCCAGCACCTCACAGCAGCTCTGGCCACAGCCACTCAGTCAAACTGGGGTCACACCTGTTAAGCAACTGCTCCCCTTCTCCTTGCCAAGACTCATGGCTGGGCCCATCCCCTCTCATCTTCCCCTTCCCACCTCCAATGATGTTGCTGCAAGATTCTGTGCTGAATAACTTGCAACAAAGGGGCATGACAGAGAAAAAGCCGAAGCACTCAGAAGACAGTGATGCAGGTTCGCACCAGGTGCTAGAGGGTCCCCCAAACCTACCCTGCAGTCACAATAACCATGGAAAGTGGAAACTGCAACAGCCAGTCGAAGGTTGGGGATGGAGGATTAGGCAGGTCAAAGAACATTCCGGTATCATTCATCCAGCGTACGTGGAGGCTGCTTCCGAGTATTTGTCAAACTTGCTCCTTCTGGTCATCTGGAGTCATTTCAGTAAGAATTCTTAGACTCAATAAAAAGATGTTTGCCACTCTCTTCATCTCTCCCCATGCTCCTGCACTAGATGCATACAGAAGTACAGTCTCTTTAACTCGTGGTTAAAGCAACGCAGTCTAGCAAGGCTGGCAGCGTCTGTGTGAACCTGTGGCCCAGAAGAGTGTCTTGGCTACACCTTTCTCTTCTAACCCTGATCATCTACTTGCACAAGGACTGTGAGAAGAGCCCAGATGCCCTGAAGAACACATCGCCTGCCAGGACCCCAGCATCTGAATTTCCTTTAGCAAAGAACGGGATGTTCCTCTCATAGAGAATGGGTAGTCAATCACACCCTACAAAATAAACTACAAAGATTTGACGCTTCATTAAAATACCATAAGGTCTCTGGACTGGGAGAGGGGTCCTATGTGTCCACAGGCTAACTAAGAAAATAAGCAAAATACCCAACATGAGCTCTGCCCTCAGAAGGCAGAGCTGTTGGCAGGACACACACACATCACAAGTCTGTCCCTAAAGCTGTTCGCTCTCACGCAGCACACCTCACCAGTCTCAGCCACCATCTCCTTGCTGCAAAATGGGAACCCTGAGGCCTATATTTCAATGTCATGAGAGGGCTGGTGAGGACAGGCCCAATGATGTCCCTCCAGGGCACACGTGCAGGCTTTTAAAGGTCATGGAAAAATGTAAACTTTTCAATTGCCTGACCAAATAAGGCTTCCATGTCTGAAAATATTATTCTCCATTCATTCATAGAATTAAACTATATCTTGTGCACAACTGCTGGAATAAAAAGAGAAGTAGCCTTCACTCATAAAGAAAAGGAATCAATTGCTCTCTTCTCTGAAAAGTGAAAAATTCAGAAATCCCTGAGAAAAGAACCCATATTACCTTTTTTTGTAGTTCCTGGATGTTGGTCTCCCGATTTTTATCTTCCTGTGAGATCTGTCTAGTGAGAAAGGGACGGACTCATGATTTTTCTGGGGATCTCAGCAGTGAGATCAGCAGGACAGCAGTCGTCAAGACCTGGAGTCTGAATGCTGAGCTTGGTGCAACAGTGTAAGTGGCCCAGACAGGCACGGGGGAGAGTAACAGGGCTTGGGACATTGACCGGAAAAGATGCTCACTCTATGTGTCCAAAGAAAAAGAACCCATATAATGATCTGAACATAGAAAAAAGAGTGCATGAGGACATGCATGTGAGTGCATACACACAGAAGGCACTGAGCAGTAGAGAGTGTGGTTCAATGAGTGTCACAGAGAGCTGACCTCACAGCCAGCTGTCCTAACAGAAATCTTGGCAGACACAATTCAATAATTCCAAGGACAGTTTTTATAAAGAAGAGATTAAAAACAACAACAAGACCTATGGAGCTAGAACCTGCTTCAGATTGCCTCCATTCTAATCTGCTTCTCAGCAACGGTGTGACTTTGGGAAGCCACCACCCTGCCCAGGCCTCGGTTTCCCCAGCTGTGACCAACACAGGATGAGCTGATGGGAGCTTGGGTAATCTCAGCCTAAGATATGCTGAGTGTGTCTTTCACATCCATGCCAGGGCAATTTGCTCCCACGTCTTTGTGAAGGGTCTTAAGATCTATGCGTGTTGTGGATACTGATCATTCCTTCCTCAGCCTGCAAAATCTTCAGACCTATCCCACAGCCTGAGGATGCAGGTGCTGCTTCTCAGAGTCTGGGTGGAGGTAGGTACCAGACTGGTGATGGATTGATGCTGTGGAGCACTTCACTCCCAGGCTGCACCCTGGAATATGTGGTCTTCATGTGCTTGCCTGTGTCCTCCTCCCATTGACAGATCAGACTTCAGGACGGCCTAGCAGAATGATCCCTCATGAGCTGCGGGGGTCAGCGAACTGCCACATGCACAACCATTCTCGATTTGCTCACAAGGCCTCATGTGGCCCCTTGCGTTGGTGGACTTCTTGTCGTGCACTCTAGGTTCAGGACTTCAACCTCCCTCAGTACCTGCTTTTCCTGTCAGAATGTCCAGATGCAGCTCACTAATTCAGGTTACCTGTAAGTCTTGGGTAACATGAATGCCTGAACATGAATGCCACGAAATGACTGAGTAGGACTCTGGTATTCTTAGAAAGGCCTGAAAACAAGCCGTGGGGAGAATATTTGTCAGACTGGCCCATTACTGTAATTGCTCTATACTTTTGTCACACAACAACTGCAATGTGGGGAGGCGGCAGCCCAGTGGTTAAGAGTGTGAGCTAACCCTTCTGAATTGTAGATTCCTGGGTGAGTTGCTTAAGCTCCTTGAGCCTCTGTTCATTCTGTCTTTAAGCTAAGCTCCTGCTGGTGCACACCCTGCAGAGCTACGTGCAGGTTAGATAGGACATACCTAAGGGGCTTGGTCCAGTGCCCGGCACCAAAAAATGGCTTGCTAGGTTGCAGCCAGGATTGCTATTGTGTAGTGCCATGGAATACTCTGAAGAGTTATCACTTTACCTCAGTCATGTACAAGTTGTATTCCATCTGGCCATCACCAAGGGAGGGTTAGAATTGACTGCTTATGCCATCCCACCACTAGTACAACCTGTATGGTGCAAATCATACAGCACCATTGCTGCAAATCAGCGTAGTCTGAGCGGGACCCTGTTTGGTACCTGTGGAAGGTGTGCAGCCTCCAGGCCAGCAGGTGCTCCTGAGCCAGCACCTTCCCCAGCAGCAGGCGGCACTCAGCTGTCTCCTCACGGCTGACCTGGCTGATGCGCTGAGCGCTCAGGTGCCAGACATGGATCTCGTGCTTCAGTTCTGCAGGGACAGAAAGACTAAGCTCGAGTGTCCCACCACCTCAGATATCAGAAGTGCCCCCTCTGCTCTCTATACACACCCACAGCATGCAGGTAGGCCAGGTCACCCAAGGCGGTGGCTTCTCAGCACCTGAGTTATTGTCAGGGAACCAGATGACAAAGCTGATATTTAAAATTGACCACAAAAGTGAAGTAATGCAACTTCAACTATTTGAATGAATAGTTCTTTCCTTTCTTGAACAAATACGTCAAACCGAGCACCTTGTTCCCTTCTTGCAGGAAATTGTTCAGTTCTGCTCTCAGCCAAAATCTAGACATTGCCCAACCTGTGAGGAATTTCAGGAGTATATCTAGTGAAAACTGGAAATACAGGTGTTATTTCCAGAGGTGGTGCTCAGGGCTATCCAGTGTGACATTTGGTAAGAAGTAGGAGAAGGAAAAAGTCGTCCTCCCCAGGCAGGTCCTACTGAGCCCAAGTCAATGGCACAGGTGAGAGAGAGGTAGACAACCTGATGAAATGCCAAAATCTACAGAATGAACTGAATTTCCACTCTTCACTGAATTCAGACATCTTCTGATAGAGAAAAATAGAGAGAAATTATGTCAATTCATTGCCTATTAAGATATTAAAATATGTTATGAAAGCTTACATACTTTATTTTGCATTAAAAAACACAGCATCAGTTTCCAAAAATATCCATTAAAAGAATATAAGAAGCACCATATTTTTATTTTTTTTTTTTTTTTTTGAGTTGGAGTCTCACTCTGTCGCCCAGACTGGAGTGCAGTGGCCGCTCCCGGCCACCACAATCTCGCCTGCTGGGCTCCGGCGATCCTTCCGCCTCAGCCTTCCAAGTAGCTGGAATTACAGGCATGCGCTACCACGCCCAGCTGATTTTTTGATTTATTGTAGAGATGAGGTGTCGCTGCCCAGGCGGGTCTCGAACCCGCGGGCTCAGGCAATCCACCCACCTCAGCCTCCCAAAGGCGCGGGATTACAGGCTGAGCCACCGAGCCCGGCTAGAAGCACCATATTTTCATGAACCACCCCTGTGTGCTATGTGCCATGCGACATATCACAAAAATTAGAGGCGGAATTTAAAGACCAAAGCCCTTCAAGCATTTGATGAGCCATTCCAGGCAGAGGAAAGGCACGTGATGACCAATGACTCCGGAGGTAGCACAGACACCATGGGCACAATGAAAAGGGAAAATGAAAAGCCCCTCTTTTCAGTACATGAGTGCTGATCACCTGCCGAGTGGCAGACCCACTGCAGCTGCAGCAACAAAGGTAAGCCAGGTGGAATGAAGCAACCTGTCAAGACTCAAACAGAGGACCTGCAGGGCAGCACAACTATCTCAGTTAGAACGTGGTTTTCTCTAAAGTTTCAGTCCTACCAAGATGAAAATGCTTTAGAACTAAGATACATACTATGTTTTCATTCAGTCTATAGTGATGCCTTGTAGCTTACTCGAAAGGAACTAGGTCTCACAACTCATTAAACCACCTAGGAGGTTATGATAGCATAAAAAGTAGGGAAAAGAGGATGAGGAGAAGAAAAGAAACCAGTGAACTCACCCTCTGAACACACAAAGAAATGTCATCTTGGGACTGAAAAAGGGGAAGAATGGCTTCCATGTAAGTTCAGACAGAGCCAGTATTTCATCCAGGGATCTGAATCTTGTTATGTAAAAGGTATCACTGAACGCATTCATCAAATATCAGAGACTTTCTAAAGGCATACAGTGATGGGTCACTTTCTGAAGCTGCTGGTTAGGTTTAAAGAGCTCACAGAGCAGCATAGTTAAACTCTGGGCCAACCCATGGGTGCAGACTGAGTCTCTACATTTGTCTTTGGGGGAGCACAGCCTGTAAGTCGAGGCCATGTCTGGAGCCAGCCTTCCAGTCCTGGGCTCCTTTCTGCAGGTACGTCCTTTCCAGAGGCATCCTCAGCTACCCTCATGCCCACCTGGCCTACCTGCCTGCCTGACCCATCAAACTAGAAAGAACAGCTCTGTTCAGTCCATGTATTAAATCTCAGGCAGTGCACTTGTGTTTTCCTAGTTGTAGAAAAAAATATGCTAACTATTTGGAAGAACAAAAATATATGAATTATCAGTTGGAAGAGATTTTGCCCAGAAGGGAGCTCGCTCTCTTCACCCAGAACTCAGTTTACCACGACATGTTTGTGCATCAGTTCTCAGGTATCCTCCACACTCCTCTGTCATTTCTACCCTGTTTGCTCTGCTGAGTTCTAAGACCACAATCCCAGCTGGCTGCTTGATATTTTCCTGTGAACCCTTTGCTGAAATCTCAGAGCTAAACAATCTATATTCACCCCACAAAGCTCTCTCTTCACCTCTCTTACGTTCTAAGTTTTTATATGACATCATTTCTGTTCCAGGTGCACCAGATTGTGTTGTCATTTTGGTCTCATCAATGTCATACTATTATATTTCTACATTGACATTATTGAGTATGGAATAGGTGTCAGATATCATGCTAGGAGCTAAAGGACTAAATTAATTGGTAAGTGACAGGACAGGGCTCCAACAATCTAGAAAGAGATATAAGATGCATCATAAATACACATAAGCCAGGGCAGTAGGAGACACAGGAGCAGTTCAGAATATGCTGGCACAACTCCTGCCTTGTCCACTTGTTCCTGTCCTAGCACACCTGCTTTTCAGGCCTTAGTAACCTTTTACCAGAGTCACTTCCTACCAATCCACCTCTGGTTAATCATAGAACACTGCTGGTTCTATCTATCTACTGATCTATCACCTTCCTAGATTAAAGAAAGATGACTGGTTTCTATCATATTACTAGATCTATCTATCATTTCCTAGATGAGAAAGACAGACAGATAGATTTCTTCTTTCAACTATCTAATGGTTCTCCACAGTCCGCAAAATGAAGCTAATAATCTCAAAGAACTTCAGGGAAGACTCAAGATCCACAAATGACCAGCACCATTGTGAGCCTTGACTCTGTCATATGAGTTTCAACTCTGTATCACTGCCATCTGTCCTCTGACCAGGAGACATTGTCAGATGTCTTATCTCTCACTTCTCCATCAGCTTCTATCTTCCTGAGCTTCTTAACCAGCCTCAAATGGTACTACTTGGGGTGGCCAAATGCCTGTTTTAAACAGTCAAAGACAGTGCTGTGTGGGATGTGCTCTCTCACGGGAGATGGTGGCTATCAGGGGAGACTAGAGGAGTTAGCTTAGAGTTAGGAATCTCAGGGGAAGAAGCTCAGGCCAGGAAAAAAAAAACAGAATTACACTAGTAACAAATTCTTATACCATATGGTAAGTGTTATAATATCACTCAAAGTTAGTGACATAATTATCACTAAGATTTAAAAAAACAGAATTAAAGCAAAAAAATCAGAGCCAAAAGAGGAGATGATATAAAATTTATTTGAATATTAAATTCAAAAAAAGGCTAAAATGAAGGAAAGGGGAATAAAGGAGAGAAGACACAAATATAAAACAAAAACATTATGCTATGCTTAAATTCAACCACATCATGAATCACATTAAATATAAATGCTCTAAACATACTAACTGAGAGACAAGGCTTATCAGATTGGATTAAAAAAAAAACCAACAAGACCCAACTATGTGCTGCTTACAAGAAATGTACTTTAAATATAAAGACACAAATAAGACAAATGTAAAATGATGGAAAAAGTTATACCACTCTAACAATGGTAAATAAAGAGCTGGAATTGCTATATTAACAATAAAGTAGATTTGGGAGCACAGAATATTATCATGGATGGGGAATGTTTTTGATAATATGTAATTCGTCAAGATGAAACAACAACACTAAATGTTTATGTTCCCTAATAACAAAATATAAAGGAATAGACAAATAACAACAAGGAATAGACAAATTCACAATGATGGCCAGAGACTTCTATATCCATCTCTCAATTGAAATAGAACAAGTAGACAGAAAACAAGCAAGAATATAGAATACTTAAATAACATCATCTACCAACCTGATCTAATTACCATAATTCATACCATTAACTATTCCACCCCAAAACAGCAGACTGTATATTCTTTTCTAGTACACACAGAATTTTTACAAAGATAGACTACATTCTATAACCATAAAACAAGCCTCGATAAATTTAAAAGGCTTCAAGATTTATAAAGCATATTCTGCTATCACATTGGAATTAAATTAGGTAACTGCAAAATTCCCTATATTTGGAAAGTTAATAAACACGTATTTAAAATATAAAAGAATCAGAGAATAACTCAAAAGGTTTAAGTAATTTTAACTGAATGGAAATAAAATTATGCAGCCACTAACGTAGTACTTGGAAGAAAATTTACAGTACTAAATACCTATATTAGAAAAGAAGTTACATAAAAATCAATAAACTTCACTTCCATTTTAGGAACTAGTGAAAGAAGAATAAATAAACCTCAAGTAAACACAAGAAAATAAGTAACAAAGAGTAGACATTATTGAACTAGAAAGCAAAAATAACCACTGCAAAGAAAAATCTATGTCATCAAATGCTAGTGCTTTGAGATCAATAAAATTGATACACCTCTGACCAGACCAATAAAAAAAGAGAGAGGAGACCTAAGCTATCATTATCCAGATTGAGAGAGGTGATATTACCAAAAATTCTATAGCCATTAATGGATAATGAAGAAATATTACGAAAAATATGTTTGACTACTTAGATTAAATAGACAAAGTCCTTAAAAGTTACAAACTAGCAGTAATCACTCAAGGCGAAACAGTTAACTACTAGTAATATCTCAAGGAGAAATGGATAACATGAATAGACAGATATATGTGTGTGTGTGTGTGTGTGTGTGTAAACAAGTGTGTGTATGAATTTTAATTTATAGTTTTAAAAAACCTTCCCATGAAAACATTCAGGCCTTAAATATCCTGGCAAAATTTAAGGAATAAATAATAGTAATTGAGGACTAAACAGTGATCTTTTTCTCCTATCCAAATTCCTTACTGGGAGGCTTAGGAGTCCTGCCTTACAAGGATTCATCAGATGGGGTTTTATTACCTATTGACCTATATACTGAAGTTTGTTTTCCAGTCTGACTCTGGCATAGCATCACAAAACAGATAAAGAAGGGAATCAAAATATTTTATGATCCTGCAAAAACATGTCTTGGGGATTCCCAGACTCCAGGTACCTTGTCCTCTATTGAGTTCCAAAATTCCTTAGATAGCAGCACTCCCAGACTACAAGCACCTTGTCCTCAACTGATTTCCAAAATTCCGTGGATAGCAACTGCAAATTGCCAGTGAAGAAATCCTTAAATCCACCAATAGCTTGCAAGTCCCTCCTGGAAATGTCATCTTTCTGGGTCAAACCAATGAAAATCTCACATGTATTGATTTATGGGTTTTGTAACTTCTGCCTCCCTAGAATGTATAACCACACTGCATTTCAACTACTCTGAACATGCTCTCAAGACTATGTCCCAGGTCAAGGTCCTCAAGTTGACACGGAATAAACCGTCTTAGAATATTTTACAGAGTTTGGCATCTTTTTATCAACAGAATTTTATATAAACTTTTGCAAAAAAATTGAAAGGAATTTGATTAGGAAATGCTTTTGTATTCATCCTACAAGGACAACAAGAAAGGTTATTACAAGAAAGGAACCCATTCACCAATATTCCTAAAATACATAGATACAAAAATGCTATAAAAGTACTAGTAAGAAGCAGCATTAGCTGAATATTTGGTGACTAGAGGAGCAGACTCTGGTGGTTATTTGTGCTTTTCACAAAATAAGTCATGTTCTCTCCTCTCTTGAGCACTTGGCAGGCTGGCCTGTCCTGGACCTTTGTGACTAGGTGGGGCCTGCCTGTGTCACTTATGTACTATTTCCTCTGCTGTGGTGACCAGCAGCTCAGGTCTCTGAGAACCAGTGATGACCAGGGCCTCTGCCAGGCCACAGTGGGTACAAAGTTCACTGAGAGATATCAGGGTTGCTTCTTCACACAGCATGACTGAGACTGTCCTGACAGTGCTCTGATACCACTGCAGACCTGCTAAATTCAAACTCTGAAGCAGGGCTTGGAGATTTTACGGCACCTCAAGTCTGCACACACCTGTGTCCCCCAGGAACCCAGATCAATCTCCCAACTACACACACCCCACGTACTGTAGAGGGTGTTAGGTTCCATGGGACATTAGTGAGGATCCCAAGATGGGAGTTCTGAAAACCAACTTCTAGAGGCCCAGGTTAAAAGGAATGATTTAAATGATATTAATTGTTGCTTATTAAAGTTTGTATATTTGTCCCCCTCTTCTAGAAAAGATCTGAAACCACTTATAACATTGCTAGAGATGCAACACAACTGGAAGCCATTACCAATAATGTGTCAATTTCTAGGGTTTGCCAGTGTATGATCATACGAATCTCTTAGTCCTTGCAGTTGCCTGTACATCCAATGCTTATCTTTGAAAATAGCATTATAAACAACAGATGGAGCTATGAAAGATCATTCATAGTCAGATGGCAGGGAACCCCACAGGGAGTCAGGACTCAGGATGCTTTGAATGGTCACATAGAAGGATGCACCACTTTTCTGACAGTCCTTCAGGCAGGGTATGACCTTGAATTTTCTGTTGATCTACAGATAAACACAAAATCATACTACAGCTATCTGTTTGAAAAAGTTCCATAATACTTTTGGGGGCCTGTGAAAATGTTTTACCTTATGCTAAATTTAGAAACAAAAGTATAAATAAGCTCTTGGGTCAGAGGAAATGGTTTAAAACATAATATTAATGTATGTGTCTACATACCAATTGAGTCTTAAAATATAATTAATATTTTTTTAGACAAAATGACCCACAAAAACAGAAGTAACTCTATTCTGAGTAATTCTGGGTCCATTTGGAAAACAACTGTAAAGTTTTTCCCCCATAAGAAATGTTGGGGAAACTAATGAAAAAAGTAATGATTAGATATAGAAAGGGACTAAGGCGATCCTAGGAGTGCTTCCAAAGCAGAATGACACAGCCCTGAGTGGAAGTAAAGTATCTGGTTGCAATCAGAGTTGTAATGAGTAGATTTATCAAGGACAATGTATAATGGAAAACGCTAAACGGATAATTTTACAAAACACAACAGGCAGATGCAACTTGCAGTGGTATGCAAGCCCTTTCACTAAACTTACTAAGGGAATGAATCTGGCCTTCCCTGTCGCTTTTCATGCCTCTGTAATCCTGAGACTCTCCTCAGTGTCCTCAATAGACAACTACCCACAGAGAGTCCACTCAGGGCTCAAGTGCAGACTTGTCTCTTGCCAGGTGCGCACCGCTCAAGTGCAGACTTGCCTCCTGCCAGGTACAACATGGCTCAAATGCAGTCTCACCTCTTCCCAGGTGCTGCTTCCACTAGAACATGGAGGTCTCGCTTCCCACAGTTTGTCATTATTTGCTTAATTTTCCACCTTGTCTTTATTGGATGGATTAAGTGGCCCAGTGTTGAGGCACACAAAATAGCCAAAAGAGGACCCCCTCATCCAATCAGAACATGACTGGCTTCCTAAGCTACTTATATTTATGGGATGTGGCTGAAGGACTCCTGGCCTATGGAGTAATTTTCTTTTTTTTTTTTTTGAGTTGGAGTCTCACTCTGTCGCCCAGACTGGAGTGCAGTGGCCGCTCCCGGCCACCGCAGCCTCGCCTGCTGGGCTCCGGCGATCCTTCCACCTCAGCCTTCCAAGTAGCCGGAATTACAGGCACGCGCTACCGTGCCCCGCTGATTTTTGGATTTATTGTAGAGATGAGGTCTCGCTGCCCAGGCGGGTCTCGAACCCGCGGGCTCAGGCAATCCACTCACCTCAGCCTCCCAAAGGCGCGGGATTACAGGCTGAGCCACCGAGCCCGGCTTGGAGTAATTTTCTAGGGATGTTCTACCCGCTTGAGAGGCAGTAGTTCAAGCCAAAGTGATTTATTGAGTTCTTCTATAACTCAAAAACCTTCTTACCAAATCTTTTGTCTGCATCCATTGAGATGATCATATGGTTTTCTCATTTAGTTTGGTAGTATAGTAAGTTACATTCATTGGTATTGCAAACATTATACCCGTGTTTCATTCCTGGATCAATTCTACTTGGTTATAATGTATTATCTATTTTTTATAGTTTTAAGTTGGATTTGCTAATTTTTAAAAATATCTCTGTTCATAAGAAATATTTGCTTGTAATTTCCTTTTCTTGTCTGGTTTTGATATCAGGTCCTCATAGAAAGAATTGGGATGCATTCTCTCTTCAATTTACTGTAAAGCTTTGTATAGAATTGTTATAACATTATTTCTGCCTTAAATATTTGGTAGAATTCACCAAAGAAGCCATCTTAGCTTGATGTTTGCTTGTTTATGTTGTTCTGTTCTTTGTGGGATGGTTTTTAGCCACAAATTTAATTTATTTAATAGATACTGGGCTACTCGGGTTATCTAGTTCTTTTTATGTGAATTTAGTAGAGCAAATCTTTCAAGAAAAGTGTTCATTTTAATACAAGTTATCAAATTTATGGACATAGAGTTGATCATAATATTTCCTAAGAATATTTTTAATGTCTGTATGCTTTGTAGTGATGTAACTACTCTTATTCTTGATACTAGTAATTTGGATCTTCTGTGTTATTTTTCTCAACAACTTGGCCAGAGGTTTATCAATATTATTGATCTTGTCAAAGAACTAGCTTTTGCTTTTATTGATTTTTCTCTATTGTTCTGTTTATCAATTTGGACTGTATAATTTTCTTTCTTCTGCTTACTTTTAGTTGAATTTACATTTTTTCTAATTCCTTAGAATGAAAACTGAAGTCATGGATTTGAGACAATTCTTTTCTAATATGGTGTTTAGTGGTATAAATTTCCCCCTAAATATTGCTTTAGAGTAGGAACCAGCTCTAAATGACATACAGTAGCCACATCCATCACCTGAAGTATCACTTGCAGACTGAAACACAGCCATGTTCCTTCATTTATGAGTGGTCTGTGGCTGCTTTCATTTGGCAGTGGTAGAGTTGAGGCTTTGCAATGGAGACCACTTGGAACACATGCCTACAAAATTAACTACGTGGTCTTCTAAGAAAAAGTTTGCTGATTCCTGCTTAGGAATCCCACAGATTTTGATGTGTCCTGTTTTCACTATAATTCAGTTCAAAATTGCTCTAGAATTTATTGTGTCTCCCCAAAATTTTTATGTCAAAGCTCTATCCCCCCATAGTCTAGTATTTGGAGATGAGGTCTGTTGGAAGTGACTGGGTTTCAAGGAGGTCAAAAGGGAAACGCCTTCATGCTGGGATTAATTTCCTCATTTATGAAGAGACACCAAAGAGCATCTTATCTTCCTTTTCCTTCTCACTTCCCTGCCATATGAGAACACAATGAGAAGATGTCCATCTGCAAGCCTGGAAGAGGGCAATGACCAGGGAATCAAAGCCAGTGGCAACTTAATCTTGGACTTCCCAAACTCCAGAACTGTGAGAAATAAATTGCTATTGTCATCTATTGTCGTTTGCTCTGGCAAACTGAGCTGACAAACACAAAAATATTTTCTTTTTGTTTGTTTGTGTTTTTTTTGAGTTGGAATCTCACGCTGTCGCCCAGACTGGAGTGCAGTGGTCGCTCCCAGCCACCGCAGCCTCGACCTGCTGGGCTCCAGCGATCCTTCCACCTCAGCCTTCCATATAGCTGGAACTACAGGCGCGTGCTACCACGCCCGGCTGATTTTTTAATTTATTGTAGAGATGAGGTCTCGCCTGCCCAGGCGGGTCTCGAACCCATGGGCTCAGGAAATCCACTCACCTCAGCCTCCCAAAGGTGTGGGATTACAGGCTGAGCCACTGGGCCCGGCTCAAAAATATTTTCTAATCTCAATTTCATTTTCTTCTTTGACCCTTGGATTATTTATATGTGTGTTATTTTGTTTCAAGATATTTGAGAATTTCCCAAATCTCCTGGCTATTAATTCCTAATTTAATACAACTGTGGCCAGAGAAAATATTTTGTATTACTTGACCCTTCTTATATGTATTGAGATTTGTCTTATAACTTAGAACCTATTTTGGCCAATGTTTTGTGTGCCCTTGGAAAAAAATATACATTTTTCTGTTACTGCACAGAGTTTTCTTTAAATATTCACTAGGCCATGTTAGGTAATAACAATGAAGTTTTCTATATCCTTGCTGGTTTTCTGTCTACTTGTTCTATCAATTATTGTGAAAAATGTGCTGAACTCTTCAACTATAATTGATATTTATTGTTTTCTTCTTGCAGCACTATCAGTTTAAGTTTCATGCATTTTGAAGCTCTGTCATTAGTTGCATAAATGTTGTCATTATGTCCTCTTTATGAATCGACTCATTTATTGTTCCAAAATGATCTTTGATCCTGGTAATTGTCTTTGTTCTGCAGTATACTTTGTCAGATATTAATAGAACCACTCTAGCTGTCTTCTGATGAGTCTTTTGTCATTCATTTACTTTTAACATATTTATATCTTTATATTTTTAAGTATGTGTCTTGTGAGCACACTATACAGTCAGTCCCCAACTTAGTATGGTTCAACTTAGGAGTTTTCAACTTTTCAGTGGTGTGAAACCATAGCAATGGGTTATTAAAAACTTTATTAGAAAATGGATTTGAGTTAGATGCTTTTACCTGACTATAGGCTAATGTAAGTGTTCTGAGCACATTTGAGGTAGGCTAAGCTAAGCTAAGTTGTTTAAATTTGGCCTGTCATTTCCTTGTTCCCTTTCCCTTTTTTCCTGTATTTCATTACATTAAGTGAATATTGTTTATGATTCTTCATTAGCCACTAGCTATTACTCTCTTCTTTTTTTTCTTTTATTGGTTGCTTTAGAGCTTATTGTACACATTTTTAACTTGTCATAGATTACTTTCAAGCAATATTATTCCAATTTACACGTAGTGTAAGAAGCTTACATTGCTGTACTATAATTTTTCCCCCTTCAGCCTTTGTGTTATTGGTGTCATGCATCTTACTTATGTGTTATAATCTACTTAATACATTATCATTCTGCTTAAACAATTATCTCTTGAAGTGATTTCAGTAAGAGGAAAAAAATGGTGCAAATCTGCTCATGTAGTTATCCTTCCCAGTACTCTTTATTCCCTTGTGGAGATCCAGGTTTTCATTTGGTATCATCATCCTTCTTCCTTAAGGATGTCCTTTAGTATGTCTTACCAAGTGATTCCAATACCGATGAATTATTTTAGCCTTTCTATATCAGGAAAAGTCTATTTTTGCATATAAGAAAAATATATTTTCACTGGGTATGGTATTCTGAGTTGACTTTTAGTCTTTCAATACTTTAAAGATGCTGCTCCATTAACTTCACATTGCCATTTTTTTCTGAAGATAAATATATTGTCACTCTTATCTTTGTTCCCTTGTATGTAACATGACTCTTTTTTTGACAGTTTTATGATTTTCTCTTATCATTGCTTTCAAACAATTTGATCATGACGTGACTTAGTGTACTATTCTTCATGTTTCTTGTGCTCTGGTTTTATTGAATTTATTGAATCTGTGGGTTTATGCTATTTATAAAACTTGGAATTTAAGAACATTTTTCAGATGTCTTTCTTTTATTCCCCTTGTCTCCTTCAGAGACTAGAATTACATAAATGCTAGGACACTTGAAATTTTCCCATAGCTCACTAATACTTTCACATCTTGTCATCTGCTTCTATTCTAGGTTGGTTTCAAATGGTTCGTATTCTCCTTGTCACAGGTTACATTGTTTTGCTTCTTAACATGCCTGGTAATTATTGATTGAAAGTCAGATATTTTGAATTTTGCCACGTGTGTTGTGAGATATTTTTGTAGTCCTACAAATATTCTTAAGTTTTGTACTGAGATGCAGTTAAACTACTTAGAAACAGTTTAATTCTTTGAGGCCTTGATTTTAAGATACATTAGGTAGAACAAGAGCAGTGATCAAGTTTAGAGATAACTACCTGCACTACTGAGGTAAGACCCTTCTGAGTATCTCTCAAGAAGTTCCAGTCTGCCTGGGGGGAACAGTCATTTTTCCTGTCCCCACATGTATCATGCACTTTCTTCCCTCTAATAATTTTGTGTTGTTCTTCCCCTTGTCTCAAGCAGTTTTCTTTCATTCATGCTCTGATGTGATCTGAATATTCTGCACTGAATAATCAATGGAACTCTCTGAAGATCTCTGGTTATCTCTCAAGTGAGCTCTGTCCTCTCTGGGACCCTGTCTTGCAAACTCTAGCTGGCTTGGTCTTCCCAGTCTCTCAATTTCATCTTCTCAATTCAGGAGTCCAGTGGGCTCCACCTGGTTTGTTTCTTCTCTCTGCACCACATCCTAAATGCTATCCCAAGGCAGTGGGCTGGAGCAACCCAAGAGTTTGCCTTTGGTTCTTTCCCAGCTCACAGGGATCACTGTCCTTTTTGTCTTATGTCCATTGTCTTTATTACTATTGTTACATATATTTTGTTTAGTTTTGGTTTGTCGCTGTCTTTTGTTTGTTTTGTTTGTGTTTGTTTGAGTGTCATAGGCAAGAGGGTGAGTCCAGGTCCCGTTACTCCGTCTTGCCCAAAAGCTGAAGTTGTGCTCTTTTTATTCATATATATTCACTTAAAAATATTCTGGGATACTAACTGCACTAAAATAGTAAGAGGATTTATCTATTGATGGTGAGATTATGACAGTTTTTATTTGTATATGTGTGCATGTGTGCAATTTCTGTTTTCTATCATAAATATGTTACTGTAGAATAAAAATAATAATACGGTTTTTTTCCCCAAAAATAGTTCTTTCCCAGTTTATGAGGTCCATTCTGGGAGACAGGTGTCCCTAGAACAGGTCATCGGCTCTGTTACCATCAGATGTGCTCTAGGGTGACATGTTCATGGCTGCATAACAACTCAGCTCACACAGCAAGACTGGGGAAACACTTCCAGGTAGTTTCCCAGGGAAACCTGGGAACTTAAAATTTCATCAAAGCATCCAAGCTATACTCAGAATCTCTAGAACATGGTGGTTCCATGAAGTGGCCATGAACGCCTCAGAGTCATGAATTCTCAAAGGTTTCAATATTTTTGTGGAAGATGGCTATCAAACACAAATACACAGACACTTCACAGACACATAAATATATCATCTACAGTAGATAACACCAGTATGGAAATATATTCACTGACACCTCAGAGAAGGGAGTTTGAGAAAATTCTAATGACCAAAGAAAAATAAATGAAAGCTAATGATACAGTTCTCATTTCAACCCTTTAAGATATGTAGAATACCATTTGCACTTCTAATACTTTTAATTTATTACAGTGTAAATAAATTATGTATTTATATTTATAGGTGGTTTCAAAGAGTTCTAAAGATATTCATTTTCTTATCCTTAAAAAAATGTTTTAAGTTTTCATCAGTATATTTGTCTACTATAGTTGAGAAGAGAATCTCATATCTCCAGTTAGAGGGGATAGGTCATTTTGTTCTTTTGTTAGTTGGAAGAAATCTCAGTTCCTATTAATATAATTAATATACCATGACAGAATATATCATGTTATCCAGTCATTTCTTTAAAAAATTATCAGAATGAGAATAAAGTCAATTCAAGCCACTTAACTCTTAACTGGAGAATCAGCCACCTAACATCCTACTCTTGAGATGACCAATAGCACTCACTAAGAGGTGACATAAGGGATCTTGACATAAAGGCATCCATGTTGGGTACAGTGATAAATAAGTCAAGGTCAGCTTTTATTAGAAGCAACTCTCGTATACTAGTACATACCATCTTCCTCAACTCCTGGTTGAAAACAATAATGACATTTGGTGGGTCCCCAATGGCAGCGGCAGCTCCTCCATTGTTTGTGAATATCACTTCTGCAATCAGGACTTGTCTTAGATCGAGATTGAGCACCTCACATAATCTGCCATGAAAGGGGTAAAATGAAAGTAGTCACATTATTCACATCAGAAAAAGCCTATGTGCAACCCAAAGATCTTTAAGGAACTTGCTTCTACAAGGGAGGTGCGTGAACAGACACCTGTGTGAAGGGTGGTGATGGAGCACAAACAGGACAACAGTGCTGAGACTAGAGTTGATGCTGAGTTTCACTTCTTCTGAAAGTCAACCTACACCTTCTGAACAATCGATATAGTCATGTCTCCCTTCCCCTCCCCACCCCTAGGTCTGGACGGTTCACAGTCACCCCAGGGGAGGGCAGTCCTTGTCCCAGGTGAATGGACACTAACCACCAGACCCCCTCCTAGCTAGTGGTTGGGATGGCACAGTGGGCTTGGACCCTCACCTGTCTTCCTCTTCTCAGATGCTGGGACCCTAAGCACATTGTCATCTATTCTGTTTATTTTTTTACTGATAAATACTAGATATGTATATTCAGGGGACATGAAATAATTTGATACATTCATATAATCAAATAACTGGATAGCCATCATCTTTAATATATATCTTCTTTATGCTAGGAGCATTCAAAGTATCTTCTTCACCTCTTCTGAAATGTACAACTGATTAACATTAACTATGGTCACCCTACTGATCTAAGGAAAACTAGGTCTTATTTAGTCTGTCTTAGGGTGTATTCATGCCTATGCTCTTCCCCTTAACTACTAGCTACTGGTTTCTTCCCTCAGGAATGGGCACACTCTCTACAGCCATTATTCTCTGCCATGACTGCACATCAGATTGTCTTGGAATCTCTGAAAGTCCTGCAGCCTGGTCCACAGAAGACCCATCCCTGGAAGTGGGTCCCAGGTGGCAGCACCTATGCCTAGGTGCAGTGCACACAACTGAGAAACTCTGTCCTAACTCTACTGTTCACTCCTATGTAAGGACCAGGCCTTGGGGTCACTTCTTATGTGAGACCCTATCCACTCACAAGGTCTTTCCATTCTTTCCATCTCCTCCCGGCCCTCAGCTCTGAGTGCAGTCAGCCACATACTTTCCTGACCACTGGATCGAGGAGTAGACAGACTACTGGGTACCGGCTGCAACTTGCTCCTCCCCCCACACACTCCATCTCACTCCTCTGAGTCACCACTCTTCAAACACCACGAGCATCCCCCTTAATCACTTCTGAAACCTGGAAGTAGCCCCTTGTTGGTGCTTTTGAACTTGTTGTGTGTCTCATGCCTTGTGTCCAGGCAGGTCTCTCATCTCACAGAATCCTCAGGTCACCACCTTAGGCTCATACTTTTGATGGCACAACTCAGACCTGTGTAACTGAAGTGACTTCTTCCAGGCCCACAGGTGCCCTCAGATGTTACCAGTCTCACCCTCTCAATCCCTAGGACTAACTTACAATGGGTCTAAGCAGGAGAGCACCCAGGATTTGGAGCTTGAGGCCGATGTACTGGGGAGTTATCTTTAAAATGCAGGATGGAAATAAACACAGGGCCACACCTTTAGAAGGGCCTGTGCAAGAGCTAGGACTGAAGCACAAGTGTCAGAAGATTCTGGGAAAACAGCATGTGGTTGCTCTTGATAAACGTCGAATGACTGATGTGGCCAGCACTACGAGACACCAAACTGCACTGAACCAAGTTGCTCTTTCCAGAGTTACCCTGAAAAGCCTTCCCAGGCCTATACCTGACTCTGGTGAGCCCAGCCTGGTCTGCAACCCTCCACGCCTCTGATGAGGACGCAGCCATGAGCCTTGTGAGCCTGGGTCTGTGTGATCTGCTGAGCTGATCCAGTTGACAGATGGGGATGGGGGAGGACATGGACAAGGACTTCTGGCCCCTGAGGGTTGGGACATCCCTCCATGAGATCCCAGTCTCCAGGAAAGCCAGGCTTATCTCTTTGGCTTCCCTGCAGTCATGTGTGCCACCCTGCTCCACAGCCTGTGTTTAGAGTCACATGAAGCACGCATGCTGGACTGGAGCACAGTGAGCCATGGGCACAACTGCCCACCTTGTCACAGATGTGAGGAGGGATCCCGGAGCCAGGCTTTGACACCCATGACAGAGGTGCTTTGCATGCCGTATGGTCACAGATGTGAAAAGGAGCATCTTGGTGACATTGTCCAAGAAGGCAGAAAGAATGTCAGCGATGAGACACAGCATGATGATCATGGCCCACACTCTTGCCTGGGACACACACACATGCAGGACGAACAAGCCACGTCAGTGGGTTCCTGGAATAGAGGCTACTTTTAATTAGTGACTCCAAGGAATAGAGGCTACTTTTAATTAGTGATTCCAAACAAACACTGCCCCACAGCTCCTGGATATCTTAACTCTGCCTTGGCCTAAGCCATCTCTTCTCTGCTTCTCATTACAGTACCCTGGTAATGGTTAATTTGTCACAAGGTGAGGGCCCTCAATCTCTCTAATATTATCTGTGGCATTTGGGATCCATGTGACTCTAGAGTATGCTGATCTTTGGAGACTGAAGGAATACTTTTAGTACTACAGCTCTAGGAGATATCTATCTGCAATGCACAAGATGGTGAACAAAGATGGGAAAAATAACAGCATGGTTCTACCACTCATAGTGTACAAAGGGCTTTGCTGAATAATTTTTAAAAAGAACTTTTCAGTTCCTCCTCCCCTCAAAGGCACTAGCCTTTGCACTGGCAGGCCATAGCCTGAACTCCTCTTGCCAGCCCTTAATGATAGAACCAAGGCAAATCTGGAGACTAGATTTGCTGGAAGGTTTCCCCAGAGTTCCAGCTACAAAGTGAATGTGTATGTTCAATATTTAGAAAATCATTCTTAAAATTATTTCACCAAAATAATTTGACTGATGTCTTGAAATACTTAGGTACTCTAGTATGCAAAACAGTTTCTGATACATAGTTCTAACCAGTCAGCTTAGGTATCACACAGACATTCAACCTTAGCACACTCATCCTTGATCCTTCATCATTGCTTTACTGAGAAGCTGAACGTGCTGCTCCAAGCCAGACAACTTAGTACATCTACCTGGAAGAAGCAAATTTTCAAAGGAGGATGGAATTTTAGAGTATTGCTTTAATGGATAGTTTAATTTCCCAAATATTTAATGTCAGAGAAACAAATATAGCAATTCATTAGCACTTGTTAAGGGCAACATTACACGTATCTTTTTTTTTTTTTTGAGTTAGAGTCTCACTC
>NW_007232883.1:365175-379433 GCF_000164805.1 Carlito syrichta
CACGCCCGGCTGATTTTTTTATTTATTGTAGAGATGAGGTCTCGCTGCCCAGGCAAGTCTTGAACCCACAGGCACAGGCAATCCACTCACCTCAGCCTCCCAAAGGTGCGGGATTACAGGCTGAGCCACCGAGCCCGGCTACAAGTATCTTTATAGCACAATAATAAAAAAAAATCCAGTTTCCAAAAATACACCTACTAAGATCATCTATGGGAAAAAGAGAAAAAGAACACAAGAAGAATCTTTAGCAGAATACTATATGGAAACAGATCAGTAGAGATTTTCTCAGGCCTCTGAAGGCCACCACACCCCCAGGTTCTCACTCTCCTGCTGAAAGACCGTTGTTCTTAACATTCTGCACTTACTAACATCCGAATGGAACCACTAGCTAGCGGTTCTGCAACTATATTTTTGTCCAGGGATTTGTCCCCAAGGTGCAGTATCATCCCATCTTCCCTTCACAACAATATCAGGAGTCTCTGTTACTCTGTTTTATAGATGAAGGAAGTAGCTTGCTCACAGTCACACAGCTAGGAGCAGGGATAGACAGGCCCACGTATGACCTTCTGCACTGAAATGTCCACACATGCAACACACAAATGTTTTAAGATGTCAAAACTAGGTTAAATTTTGATTCCTAAAATAATTAAACTGATTTTTGTCACAGAGTCAATCAACACATGCAGACAAGAGCAGTTGTATTGAAATGGTGAATTCTGGGATTTGTGTGAGCCTAGAATGCCTACTCACTTAAGTTGGTGAAAATAACCATCCTTGACACCAATGAAAAGAAATATCTTATTTATTCCAAATTCAATCAACCAGTCTTTTTAACCAGCCTAAACTTTCTGGAAGACTCTCTATTTCACCTTCTAAGCTGGCAATAACCTTGGAGTGAGAAGATGCAGGTTCAGATACTTATTCTGCCGTTCAGGAGTAGTTCAACCTGGAGTAAAAAAATGAGTTAACCCTTCAGTCTTTCAGTTTTATCACCTTACCTCTGAATGTTCTGTATCTTGTAGTTTGCTGTGAAAATTCAATATAATTATGTAAATGAAAATACCTGGTAAAGAGCAGGTCCAATATTGTTTTTCAAATGAACTGTGCAAAACAAAAATGTGCCCAAATCAGTTCAGACTTGGTACAAATATCTCCCTTGTCTAAAGTGACCATTAATGTTCATCCTCACCCAAAAGGCCACAGTAGTAGAACATGGGGTTGGACAACTCATTGGACGCTTCACACAGAGGTGAATGAGTAAACAGATTTGTGTGGAGACATGTGTGATCTTCCATTGTCATGGGAGCTGTTTCACACATTTGCTGACAAAATCACCCAAGAGAGACTGGACTCAAGGATTAGGGTGAATGACCTCATAAGTGGTCAGCTGCCAGGATGTGGGGCAGAAAAGGCAGGAAGAGGTTATATAGACTCTCTTGTACCCATGTGGTTCCAGAGTCATAGAAGCTGCAAGTGCATGTCAAACCATTCAATTGAGAAAAAACAATTTAAGCCATTTTTAATGAGCCAAATTGTATTCCCTCAAAAATCACTTGTTAAATTCCTATCTCACGATACCTCAGAATGTGGATGTATTTGCAGTTAGGGCTTTTACGAAGGTAGTTGATTAAGTTAAAATGAGGTCTTTAGAGTGGGCCCTTATCCAAGAGGACTGGTGCCCTTGCAGGATGAGGAATTAGGGCATAGATACACAAGTGAGGACACAGTGAGAAGTAGGCATCTATAAGACAAGGAGAGAGCCCTCAGGACAAATCAGCCTGTTGGCACTTTGATCTGGAACTCCCAGCCTCCAGAACTGTGAGGAAATACATTTATTGTTTAAATCACCCAGTCTGTGGTACTTTGCTATGGCAGTTTAAGCAAACTAATACATCACCCATTTAAACTTTTTTGAAAGCTTATCTTATGGATCTCTGCTATGCCTCCTTTTTTTTCTATCCGGATGCTCAAACCCAACATACTTATCAGGACTCAACACTATTAGCTCCTCTGTGAAGCCTGAGGATGGCAGCACTACTCTGGGTCCCACTAAAGTCTGGTGTAGCAGGGCCCTCTGTTACGTCAGTCAGCCTTGGGAGGAGAAAATTTTAGCAAGGAAAATGAGGTTGCATAATGACCTGCTTTACACGGGGTAGTTCTCAAGCCCAGAGAGGATGCGCTCTCCTTCAGACCACTTGACTATTTAGGGGTCTGCTCAAGAACACACAGGCTGTCCCCACTGTTGTCCAGGCCTTTGCCACATTTCACTGATTAGTGATTCACGTCCCTTACTAGCTCACATTTGTGTGTAAAACTTCCTACAAGTTGACTTGAGGACATGCAGTGCACATGGCACAGAATGGCCACCAGACTATGAAAAATTAGCAAACATCCAAACTATTTCTTAGGGATAATATCTTCCTTTATTCATATAATGAAATGTACTTTTTCAGTCACTAAGACTCTTGTATGTTTCATTTACTTGGAATATTCCAGTTTTCATTACAAGGACAATAGCTCAAAAAATCGGTAACTTTACTAACTGGAAATGTTGTTTCATAACACTGACCTTAGACTGAAATTCTCCAGCTACCTCTACCCTGGGGTCTCCTCCTGGAAGACATGCACTAGCCCTGTGCTAGTTCTCAACCAAACCCTCATTGTCAGGTGGCACCATGGCTTTCATATAACGAAGGATTAGCACCAGCAGTGGCAAAGGAGGAGGACTTGGAATACAGTAGACATGAGCCACATCCACTGGGAAAGCTGTAATTACCACGCCAAACAGCAGGGCCAGAGTTTCAAAATCAATCTACTCTACCATGTGAGTCAGGCTGGGTCTCTGCAATCAAAGCATACATTTTCCAATTAATCAGTATGTCACCATCCCTGCATTGAGCCTGAAAAACGTGCTGCCCTTTGTGCAAACCTACTTCCTGTGGGCAGGGCTGGAAATCACACCATCCGCTTGCCTTGGAAACTGGCATATGTCATTGCTAAAAAAACACTCATGACTCAAGGCATCTGCCACGTCAAACCTTTGCATTTAGTACTTTTTAAAATTGCAAAACCTGGAAAATGCATGAAGAACTGTAGCCTGAATGGCAGAACTGGCCCTTGAGGTTACATTCTCAGTGGAATCCATACATGCCTTCTTCAACATAGTGGCATGAGACCAGATGACAGTAAATTGTATAGCCATTTGTCCTACTGTCCATTTTCCTCCCACTCTCATGGGTCACAGGAATGCAATATGACAGTCCTGCCACCATCTCACTGTTGGGAAGGGCTGCGCAGTGAATGGTCCACGGTCTCCCGGAGCATGTTTCTGCTGTGTGCCACATTTATGGTCTTCAAAATGAAATAGACTACTCCTTAATAAAAAGAACAGTGGCTTTATGCCTGTATTTTAGGGTTTGGGGACATTTTGCCTTTGGGGTTAGCCAACGCTAGCCAAGGAAAAGATCAAGCTCTTACTACTGCTTTCAGGTTGAACCTACATTTCAAACTTAAATTTTTAATAATAATAATAATAACAAACAAATAAATAACTCAACACACACAAACCACTACATTGTTTTTAAAAATGAGTTATTATTCTTTGGTTGATTGAACGGCCTCTAGTAGCAGTTTTCAGAAAAAGCTGTTGAATTCCATTGGGGTGTTTTCAAATCCAGTGTGTGTGTGTGGCCACTTTTGGGTGGGCTCTTAGTTTGGTTCCAGGACTGCCCCCAGGCTCTGCGCCTCCATTTCCCATGAGCATTTGGCTTTTTGTTCTCCACATCCTTGTCAAAATGGGCCATGCCCAGGCTCTGACAGAATGCTACCACCCATATATGCATCTCCAGGGCCTCCTAACCTCTGCAGACTGAGCACCCCTCCCCACTTCTCTGCCCTAGCTGAGATGGTCTCTCCTAGTTCCCAAGGGCTGACAATACCCAGATCCAACCCAACACCACTCAGTCACATAGCCCCGGGCAAATGCATGACAGAGAGGAGCATATCTTCAGCTGCAATGGAGAACAACAGCTGCAAAAAGGTTTAATAAAAAGACTCCTCAAGACTGAAACTTTTTGGTTCCCACCTTTAGCATGGCTCTTGGGCAAAAATATGGGAGTGGCATATAACAGGGAAAAATACCAGCGGACACCTAAACCCTAGAAGGTCTTGAAGTCTGACACTCCATGAAGTAGAAAGCCTGTGTTCAGTTACAACTCACATCACCAATCATGGTCAGCGCTGATAATGCTGCAAGGGAGCCCAGCATGACTGTCAGAGTCCTGTGAGAGATCTGGAAAGAAACAAGAGATTACTGCATTCTAGCCCACGAGGGACTTAACACATACCAAAGCCTGCATGGACATGGGAGTCTGTCTGTATCTGCCATTGTATACCATATCTAATAAAATGAGGAATAAGCTATGGGTCCTGATGTTCCAGGAACTGACACGCCACAGGCACCTGCAGCTTCCACCTGACTGCCTTCCAAAGGAAGCCACTTTCATGTCCTGAATAAGTACATGACGCTGATAAAACAGTAGAAGACTGGATAAAGTATGTTGCACAAGAAAGCCTGCAGCAAATTTTCTTTAATTATTTACCGTATGCTCCTTAGGCAATTGAACCATTAGTTCAACAACATAAATCAATTCTTTCCAATTACTGAGATTGTTATTAAACCAATGATACACAATCAATGTTTAATCTAATCAAGACTTTAATGTTACCATGAAAACATCTTTTCTATTTAATTATAATTCAGATGAAGTGGAATTTCTAAGGCAAAGTTGGAACCTGTGCGCAAAGCTAGTGAGAATGTAAAATGGTCCAGCCACTGTGGAAAACAATTAAGCAGTTTCTTAAGAAGCTAAACATAAATTTGTCATATGATTCAGCAATTCTACCAGGAATCTACACAACAGAAATAAAAATAGACATCCACATGATGCATGGATGTTCATAGCAACACTATTCAAAGTAGACAAAAGAAGGAAACACTCCAAACGTCCATCTGTGGTGAAAGGATCAACAAACACAGGACATTGTACAGCATGGAACATATGCATGCTATGTAATGGATAAATCAAAAACTATTAGTCTAAATGAAAAAGACTGGACACAAAAGACTCCATACTGCACTATTCCATTTATAGAAACTGTCCACAAAGAGTAAATTTAGAGAAACAGAAAGATCAGAGTTGCCAAAGGTTGGAGGTAGCAAAAGGAATGACTAAAAATGGATCCTAAGGGTGTTTATGGGGTGATGGAGTGTTCTAAAATTGGACTGTGGTGATGGTTGCAAACTCTTCAAATTTAGAAAAAAAGTTAATTGCGCACACTTCCAAAGAGTGAAATTATGATCTTCAAATTGTGCCTCAACAGAGTTCTTAAAGATACAAAAAGAACTTGGTAAAATCAAGTAAAAAATTAAACACTAGCTGACATTTTTCATTGCTTAATACCCAAACATGGTTTTCACTCAATTACTTTGCAGCTTTCACCTCACAGAACCTGACTCCACCAGTAATTATTTGAGACTCAAATTCTGCTTTAAATTATTTATTTCTAATTTGTACTACTAGATTAAAAGCTAGTTCTCAGTTTATTTTATATCAGGTAGTTGGTTTTTCACCGTTTTTAAGAGCTGGTGTATTTGTTTTAAATATAAATGCCTAAAATCTAATAAATCGCAACTAAACTCTAATAATTCCTTCCCTGTTTGGCACCTCATTTCCAGTTTACAACACATTTTCACAATACTTCCATATTTGATGCTCAGAGTGGTCTCGGTTTGTCCATAGGGCAGGAATTCACTCCCAGTTTCACAGCTCTGTAGTCAGAAGCAGAAGTTCATCCACTGAAGTGAAGGAGCGAAAGTCAAAGCCAGGCAGGTTTTGTTCTTGGCACCAGGGCTCTTTTTTCCACCTTACACGGAGTAAGGTAGAGACAGGTCCAGCTTTGATGAGTCCTTTTTTTACATTTAAGCAACACTTTAATGAGTATAACGTGAGGGTACAGCTTTGGAAATCTGATACATAGAAGAGAGCAGGTAAAGGCCACTGCAGAGAGAGACCAGATGGGGGAGATTGCTGTCCCTACAATCTCAGTCTGGATCACAATCCTTTCCTCTGGCTTAATCTTTGGTTAACTTTGCCTGGAGGGAAAAGAGACTGTCAGAAGACAGCCAGGAGACTTGACTGCTAGCCCCAGGGCAGCTATATTGGACAGTGGCAATAACTGATTGAACACCTAAGGTGTACCTAGCACTGGATTAAATGCTTTACATATATCACCTCACTCACTTTCACCAACAACCACAGGAGGCATAGCTACATGGCCCAGGCTTGCAGAAGAGAAAGCAGCCTCAGTGACACTAACTTTCCCCAGGTCAGAAAGCAAAAGAGATGCAGAATCAGGATCCAAACCCACAATCTTTATACTCCGGGTACCTCCTCCTCCTCTGCTTATCCGTAAAATCAGAAAACTGCATTACAAACCTCAAGGTGTCCTTGGCTCTGGTTTAGGTCAGTAAAAATCATGAAGTCAGGTCCAGGCAAATTCACACATGAATGAGCAAATAAGAAGGCAGAGAACCATGACCACAGCACTTATCCATGCAGCTTTCAGGGGAGCCAGGCTGGTTGTGGTACCACTGATGCCCCGAGTACCACCACCAAGGTCACCTGGGCCACTGCTACCTCTGGCACTTTTCTCCTCTGTGGAGCCAACTCTCCCTCTCACACGGGGCATCTCTGTGATCCACAGGGAGTGTTCAGCACACAGGGAGGTGGCTTCTCTGCACTCAGAAATGCTTCCTCCAGCTGAGGAGCCCCATACAGCAAGTGAGAGGAGAAACCTTTTCTACTCATTGAAAAAAAATGGAAAAGACCACTGGAGATCAGCCTCAGTACATGAAGTCATGCTTGTTTAAAATAAATAGCTCTATACAAAGATGAATCCACTAATTTAGATAAAATTATATGGACATACATACATTGCTATGCATAAGAAAAGTAATTTTTCAAAGGATCAAAACATAAAAACAACAAAAAATCATCAAGATGCCATAAAGAAGCGTATAAAGGTCCTCTTTCTACACATGTGCTGGGAAATACAGCACACTTCTTCCCACACTCAACCCACTTCCTGGGCACAGAATGCACCAGCTGTCTGGCCTCATAGGCGCAGCCTGGCAGACCTGGCCTGTGCAGCGAGCCTGCTGTTCTACCACTGCACTCCTCAGTGCAGTCAAGCATCCACCCGGTGTTCTGGAGTGTCTTTGGCAACTGTCAGGCTTTGAGTCCTTGAGGCAATCACTGCCCCATGCCTCACTTGGTCTCCTCAGTGCTCTGGAGGGCAAGCAATACATACTTAGCTACCGAGAAGCAGAAAGCGAATACACAGAAATGCACAGCAAAGGCCTACATCGCTGCCTGGGAGAAGAAAGGAAGACGTCTGAAGACAGCCCTCAAGTCTAGAATTCTTTGAAGATGTCTGGAGCTTCACTGATCTTCAAGCATATGCCCCTCCATAGTCACATGAGATTTCAGACAAGGCCAGTCACCTCATAAAGCCCAGATAGGAGGGATACTGAGAGGATGGGAAAATATATTTCATACACGTGGTAACCAAGAGAGCAGGGCTAGCTAAAGTTATATCAGACAAAGTAGACTCTAAGTCAGAAACTGTCTCTAAAGACAAAGGCGGTCATTATACGATAAAGGGGTCAACTCAACAGGAGGGTAAAACTATCGTAAGTATGCATATACCCAACAATAAAGCACCTAAATATTGATAGGCCTAAAGGGAGAAATTGACAACAATGCAATAATAGTATGGGGCTTTAATATCCATTTGCAATAACAGATAGAACACACTGACAGAAAATCAATAAAGAGACAGCAGACTTAAGCAACACTGCAGACCAGGTAGACCTTACACACTTAGAACTTTCCACTCAATAGCAGAAAATTATATATTTTTTCAAAGTGTACATAGAGCATTCTCCAAGATGAACCACATGGTAAGTCAAAAAACAAGTCCTAACAAATTTTAGAAGATGAATATTGTTTCCAGTATTATTTTCAAGCTTAAAGGTATAATAGTAGGAAAACTGACAAATATGTGAAAATTTGACAACACACTCTTGAGAAAACAATGGGTCAAAAATAAAAGGAAATCAAATGGGAAATCAAAAAGTGAAATCAAAAGATCCAAAAAATCTCAAGATAGACAAAAATGGAAACACAACATGCCAAAACCTACAGAATACAGTAAAATCAGTTCTAAGAGAAAAGAAAAGATTATAGTGATAAATACCTGCATAAAAATAATTAGCCTTAATTGATCATTCCACAATGTATACAAGGATTAAAACATCAGATTCAACCCTGTACTATATACAATTATTATTTGTAAATAAAATAAAATCATTTAAAAAGAAAATCTAAATCAAATAATCTAACTTTGCATCTCAAGAAAATTGAAACAAACTAAGTCCAAAGTTAGCACAAGAAATAAAGATGAAGGAGGAAATAAATTAAATAGAGACTACAAGGACAATTGAAAAGATTAACAAAACCAAGAAATGGTTTTTTAATAGATAGACAGGTTAGTCTTTGTCTAGACTAACCAATTAAGAAAAGAACAGGGACTCAAATAAAACTATACATGAAAAAGGAGGCATTAACAGTTGATATCACAAAAATACAAAGAATATTAAGAGGCTACTACAATTATATGTCCAAAAATTAATAATCTAGAAGAAGTGGGTTCTTCCTCGAAATAAATGACCTACCAAGACTGAATCATTTACAATAACATCAAAAAATAATTTTAAAATCAGAACAGACAATTAATGAGTAATGAGATTGAAGCAGTAATCAAAAGCATTCCAAAAAAAAAAAAAGGAAAGAGAAAAGGACACCTTCAAACAAATTTTATGAGAACTACATTACTCTCATATGGACACCACAAAAAAGAAAATTACAGGACAATATCCCTGATGAACATAGATGCAAAAAACCTCAGCAAAACAGTGGCAAACTGAATTCAACAGCACATCAAAGGGATCATATATCATGATTAAGTGGAATTTTTCCCTGGATGTAATGATGGTTCAGCACATACAAATCAATAAACAGGATGCATCACATTAATAGAATGAAACATCATATGATAATCTCAATAAATGCAGGGAAAACATTTGACAAAATTGAACATCATTTTATGATAATAAAAATTCTCAACAATTTAGGTATAGAAAAAATGTACCAAAATATGATAAACACCATATATTACAAGCCCACAGCTAACATCATACTTAATGGTGAAAAGTTGAAAGCTTTTCCTCTAAGATCAAGAGCAAGACAAGGATGCCCACTCTCGCTACGTCGATTCAACATAATACTGAAAGTCCTAGCTAGAACAATTAGACAAGAAAAAGAAATAAAATTCACCCAAATTGAAAAGGAAGAAGTTAAAGGGTCTCTGTTTGCAGGTGACATGCTCTTACATATAGAAAAAAAACCCTAAGGACTCCACTAAAAACCTGGTAAAATGAATAAACAAATTTAATAAAATCAAGGAATAAAAAAATTCAACATACCAAGATCAGTTGTGCTTCTGAACACTAACAATGAACTACCTGAAAAAGAAATTAAGAAAACAATTTCATTCACAATAACATCAGAAAATAATAAAATATTTAAGAATACATTTAATCAAGGAGGTAAAGGATTTCTTTGCTAAAAACAATAAGACATTAATGAAAGAAATCAAATGGAAATATATCCTGTGCTCATGATTGGAAAAATTTATATTGTTAAAAGGTTCATATTATGCAAAACAATCTACAGTTTCAGTGCAATTCCTATCAAAAGTTCAATGACATTTTTCATGGAAATAGAAAAAAATTCCTAAAACTTTTGTGGAACCACAAATGACCGACAAACAGTCAAAGTAATCTTCAGAAAGAAGAAAAAAACTGGCAGCATTATACTTTCTCATTTCAAACGATAACAATAACAAGATGACTGGCATTAAAACAGACACACAGACCAATAGAACAGAATCAAGAGCCCAGAAATAAACCAATATATGTTATAGTCAACTAACATTTGTCAAGGCTTCCAAGAATACACAATGGGGAATGGATAGCCTCTTCAATAACAGTGTTGAGAAAACTGGGTGTGCATTTGCAAAACAATGAAATTAGCTCTTATACTATATAGAAAAATTAACTTGAAACTGATTCAAGATTAAATGTTAGACCTGAAACTGTAAAACTTCTAGAAGAAAACATAGGGGAAAATCTTACTGATGTTGGTTTTGGCAATGAATTTTTTGGGTAGGCTATCAAAAGCACAGACAGCAAAAGAAAAAAGCAACTAAGATGATAACAAGCTAAAAATGTCTGCATAGCAAAGGAAACAACAAAATGAAAGACAACTTACAGAATGGAAGAAAATATTTGCAAATTATATATGTGATAAAAGGTTAGTATATAAAACATAAGGAACTCATATAACTCAATAGCAAAAAAAATCTATCAAAATATTGAGCAAAAGGACTTGAATAGATATTATTTTCCAAAGAAGATATATGAAGGGCCAGAAGTATATGAAAAGGTTCTCAGAACCACTAATTGTCAGAGAAATGCAAATCAAAACCACAATGAGATAGCTAGCTCCTTATGCCTGTTAGAATGGCTATTATAACAATGACAAGAAGTATCAAGTGTCAGAAGGCATGTGAAGAAAAGATAAATTTTGTACACTGTGGGGATTTAAACTGGTACAGCCAGAAAATGAAACAAGAATATCAAAGAGATATTTGCACTCTTGTGTTAATTGAAGCATTATTCACAATAGCCAAGATATAGAAGCAACCTAAGAGGGTGAATAGATGAAGAAAACAAGTCATTTATACAATGGAATATCATTCAGCCTTTAAAAGGCAATACAGCAATACAGATGAACTCAGATGCTAATGAAATAAGCAGAATCTCACTTCTTGTAAGCCAAACAGGGCTACACAATCTGAGGCAGAAGGAGAAGAGAGGCATGGGAGATGAGGCGCTGGGTACCAAAGCTGGTCACTGAGACCATGTGGTTGAAAACAGGACTGATGTCTATTGGTTTTGAATAAACATAGCAATTGACCCTCCTGAGAAACTTGTATTTGTCCTGAGTTCCTTTCTCAGGAAAAAAACCATCAGGCCTCCCAGAAGGAACTGAAACTTACCAGATCACCTTATCACTGCATCTAGATAAGGAGATACAAAACTCCTTTCCTGACAGAATCGATCATCTGCTGCCTATTGACCAACTTCTCTTCCTTACCCCTCCCTAATTCATGTTTTCCTGCACATTGTTACATTTCTTCCCTCTTTATAAAGCTGTAATTTCAGTCATTTGGGAGATGGATTTGAGAGTTGTTTCCTGTGTTCTGGATGATGTAACTTACATTAAAGAGTCTCCTTCCCTGGCAATCCTCTTCTCAGTGATTGGCTTTCTGTGTGGCAAATAACCGGACCTTGATTGAACTTCAGGAGTTCAGAAACACAATCAAAGTGGCATTTGGATTTAATTTTATCATTTCACATTTGAAACATAGTCAATTGCTTGCCAAAAATACATGTTTTTCTTTCTTTGTGTGTATGTGGAGGAGAAAAAAATAAAGAACAATGAGAAGGGGTGACGGGAACATGTTCCAGAGCAACAAACATTAGAACAACACGGGGCACATCAGGAGGAACAAATGAAGACATGCATGCCACAGGATGGCTAACTCACAGCACTTCCCCTCACTTAGAGGTGCTCAGGGGACAACATCCACCCCAGGAATGCCCTAAGGCCCTGCAAGCAGCCCCACAAATGCCAAACGCCTGTTTCTCCACAGCATGACCTCTGTGTGAGAACAGCCACAGACACGCCCAGAGAGGCCAAGAGCAGGCCGGGCCCATGGCTCTCCTGCCCGGTGAACATGAGAGAGGGATTGTATGGGTGGGTTATTGAGAAAACAACTGTTGACTAACACAGAAATTGTTCAGAAGTAGGACCTTCAAGAGACAAACCTTAAAATATGTGTCAACACCTTCAAGGTCAAGTAGAAGGCACCCAACAACAACAACAACAAAATGATACAAGAGACCAGGAAAGTAGAAAAACGTCTAATGTATGTGTCACCTGTGATACCAAGGAAGACGGAAAATACACCTAACAAGCTTGGATCTTAGAACACAGAGACCTGAGTTAATGCTGGAACATGGGAGAGTATGAGGTGTGAGGAAGAGGCTAAAACATGGGGATTGTGCGATATGAGGTAGAAGCTAGATTGTGGGGACTCCAGGTGTGATGTAGAAGCTAGGAGCTGTGGGTTGTGAGACAGAAGTTAGAATGTGGAAGCTGTGGAGTGTGAGGTAGAAGCTAGAACGTGGGGGTTGTAAGGTGTGGGGTGGAGGTTAGAACGTGGAGGCAGTGGGGTCTGAAGTAAAAGCTCCAACATGAGGGCTGTGGGGTGCTAGTCGTCCCCATGACTTCTTTCTGCAGGGCCTCCTCTGCCTCTTTCCCTTCTCCCACGGTGCAGGTGTGTTGTGGTTAGTGGCCTCCATGTCACTGTGGTCCATGGGGTGAGTGAGGGAAAAAATGTCTTCAACTCAGAGGTGGCAGCCTCGGATCCTCATCCTGTCCCCAGCTCCAGCAGGGGCAGGAGGTTTTAAAGGGATGAAGTTTGGGGGAGGAGCTTATGTACCTGGCATGAGGACAGAACATGGCAGTGGGTGGACTGGGAGAGGCTGTGCCATGTGTTCCAGTCATCTCTTGGCCTTGCCATGGTGGGGTCCACCAGCTGCAGGGAAGCCTCACACTGCTGGGTCCATCACTGTGTCCCCAGTGCGACTCTTCCTGCTCTCACTTAGGAGTTGTGAGATCCCACTCTTTGTCCTAGTTGATGTTTTGCCATGATTGTGTTTTATCTGAAGAGTTCTCATTGCAAGGCCCTGCAGACACTGTGACCCAAGGCCCTGTGACCCAAGAACGCATATCCACAAATTCAATTATTTTTAGGTGTTGCTCACCAAGGATTAATTTAGTTTTCTGGACTGGCTTATATCATGCAGAATCGTAGGCCTCTGAGGGCACCACAGGAAGTCATCAGGCACAGTCCTCAGGCATAAGCAACCTTCTACCTGTGATTTTAGGACGGAAGCAGTGAAGTCACTTGAACGAGATGGCAAAGCTGTGGGCTGTGGTCATGTGGCCATGCCCAGATCAGCCCCTCATAAGCAATGCTTCTCCCCCATGAGACCCTGCCTGGGAGGAGAGCTGGGATCACTCTCCAAAATAAGGGTTTGTATCCCTAAGGTGAACATTCCTATAATTATGTATGGAAGAAGTTTCTGCTAAAAAATGGCAATGCTTAGGTCCAGCAGCAAAACAGGGAGCACGAGAGCCCTTCCAGCTTTGGGTTGTCACAGCAGCAATCCACATTGCCACAAAAGCACAGATACACCTCAGGTTGTTACCGAAAGTGATGTTTTCATGTGACTGTATCCCTAAAGGTTGAAATTATGTAGGCAAGGAGCTAATTCCAAAATAACATAGGCAGCACAGCAGGCAAAACCAGAGGGGTCCTTGGTCCAGCCCCACAAGGGTGCCGGCAGCACTGGGGCCTGAGGGATGCATGTGACCCACCTGGCTGGTGAAAGGGCAAAGGTCCCACAGACCCAGAGCCACAGAAGGACCAGAGTGCCCTCTCATGCAGGACTGGGGGACCTAGGCCCACTCCTGCAAGTCGCCATTTATACACTCTTTGGGAGTTTCTGGAAAAAACAGGGGACCCTCAAGTTGGCTGGTTGGTGGTAAGAGACTGTCCTCCTACCCGCCGAAAGGCAGACGTTTCACCCAGCTCTCCTGTCCTCCTTCTGGAAGGCACGGGCAACCGCCTCTTCCCTACCAGCACCTCAGACGGGCCTGTCCATTCTGGATAAGTCCACATGGACCCGGTACCGAAGCGGAGATCAGTACTGCCAGAGACAGAGACGCTATCCCGCCGCCACTACCTGAAGAGGGGGCGGATGCCGTGGCAGCAGGAATCCCAGGTGTCTGACACCCATTCTTCCCTCCAAGTGTCCCCCTGCCTCTCATTCACCAAAGTACCAAGAGAGGGACATGAGTCAGTGATTTTATGTCTCCAGTGGGCTGTCCTGATTTGTCACGTGGACCGCACGGGCGGAGCCGCTGTTAACGGTGGGGAAC
>NW_007232883.1:379453-410368 GCF_000164805.1 Carlito syrichta
CCCCGCCCCCTGCCCGCTGCGCGGCCCAAGGAGGCGGCTGTGAGTCGCCCCTGGCGTGGATGAGTTCCTGCCGGAGGGAAGGCTGGGCTGCGTCCTGCACTCTGCCCGCAGGCCACCACAGCGGGGTGAGGGTGCGGAGGGAAGGCGCGGCCCTGTCTCCAGTGCGTATGCCCGTTTGCCTGCGCCGCCTGGGCCCTGCCCTTCGGCCTGCTGCCTGGAGGCCGGGAGGGCCGATGGTGGGCAGGAGGGCTGCCACCTGCCCTCCACCCCACAGTCTACCAGTGAGTCTCCAACAGGATGCTCCCGCCCTGAGCAGCCGGCATGGGGAAGAGCCAACAGGAACATGGGTCAGCATTCACACACACTCACACGGACTCACATACAGTTACACTGACACACACACAGACACACCCACACACTGACACTGACACACACAGTCACAGGCATACACTGACACACACGGACATTGACACACACAGTCACAGACACATACGCTGACACACAAGATACTGACATGCACACAGACACACTGGCTCACACACTCACGCGGACTCACACACAGACATGCACTGACTCATACTCACACTTTCACACAGTGACTCACACACAAGAGTGCAGCGCTCACACTGACACTGACTAACACTGTCACAGTGACACTGACACATACAGAAACACATGCACTGACACACTAACACTGAGTCACATGCACTGACACACCCACAGACTCACTAACACACTGACTCACACACAGACACACACAGTGGCATATGCTGACTGACACTGACTCTTGCACAATCACACAAACTCACACTGACACACCCAGTGACACACTAGAGCAGCACTCACACTGACTCACACTGACACACAGTAACTCACACACATTTACTTACACACATTCACACTCACATGCTAACACATACTCACACTGACTCACTAACACTGGCTCACACATATGCATTCACACTGACACATAAACTCACCCTCATACTTACACACTAACACTGACTCACATACACAATAACTCACACACAGACTAGCACACACTGACATACACTCACTCATAATGACAGACACACAAACACAAACCCATACTGACTCACACACACATATGCAAGCTCATACACTAATAACACTGATTCAGTAACACTGTCTCACACATACATTCACACTAATACACATAGACACACACTAACTCACTGATTCACATACAGGAACACACTGACACACACTAACATACACACACACATGACGACAGCCCTGACACACACATGCACACTGACACACACTGACTCACTAACGGGCACACAGTGACACACACTGACTCACACTAACACAATGACACACATGCATTCACACTAACACACACTCACACACTGATTCACACTGGTACAGACTGACTGACACACCGATTCACAAACACACACTGACTCACTAACACCTACACATCATACTAACAGTCTTGCACACACTGACAATGACACTCACAAAGACTCGCTGACTCATACGCATAATCACACTGACTCATTCACACAAACTCAACACCAACTCACACACATTCACACTAATACATGCAGACACACTAACATACACACACTGACACACTCACTGACACACAACTCACGTTGACTCACACACTGACTCACACCCATTCACACTAACTCATACACTAACTCACTGACAGGGACACACACATACAAAGGGGACCCAAAAAACCCCTAGAATTATCTTTTGGAAGGCAGGCCCCTTGTAGTGCAGTCTTCGCTTACCTGCCAGGTAAGTGTTGTAGGAACTCATCCACATCAGTGTATCAGCTTGCATTGTTCTGAGAGGCTGTGTGTGGCTTCAGTGGGTTTTTCTGGAGATTCTTTTAATGCATTTGCCCAATTCAGGATGGGTGACTGACAAGTTCACCTGCTCACACCACGATAAGAGTTCAACAGTTTTTGACAGAAAACTGGCATGACTCCTGTTTGCTACCCTCCCTGAGCAACACTTTTTGCTCAGGCAATCTCACCCTGAGCAACTTGTTTTATTTCCCTGGATGAAAAAGGGCCTTAGAGGAAAATGTTATGCCAACGTGGAAGCAGTGAAACAAAACATGGTAGAAGCACTAAAAAGGCATCAAAACTGACAAGTTCAAAAACTGTTTTGAGCAGTGGAAAAAGCATCTCAGTAGGTGTATTACATCAAACAGAGAGTACTTTGAAGGTGACTGAAGTTTAAGCATGTAGGAATGCATACACAATTTTTTATCAATAAATTTCGGGGTTTTGTGGATCTCCCTCTTATATTCACACACACAGAGACACACACTGACTCACTCATATGGTCTCATGCTGAAACATACACACTAACTTATGCATAGACACACTCACTGACACACCAACACACAAATATACACTCACATAGACACACCAACTCACACATAGACACACTGACACATGTGCTGACAGATTCACACAAACTACTGACACAGAAGACATACAATAACTCACACACAGTGTCATGCATCCACACAAACACACTAATGCAAAAGACATACACGTTGACTCACATACACACACTCAAGAGTAACACACACACTAATGCACAGACAGTATCATATGTCCACTCACACACACATTCATATCAACTCACACAGAGACACACTAATACACCCACACTAACTCACACACAGACACACTGACACAAACACCGACATAAACACCAACACACAGTGTTATACATCTACTCACACACTATCTCACACACAGACACATGCAATGACACACAGACACCAGTTCACAGTCTACTCACACACATTAACTGACACACATGGACACACATACAGTCACACATGCTCAACCGCATGCTCATGCCTCACACACTCACCCTTACTTACAAATTTGCACACACACACAGTTTAACACATATGCCCTCTCGTGCTCACTTACATAGACATACATTCATACACACATAGACACAACATATAATCACACGGATACAGTCGTCACACACACATGTGGAATCACATACACACTCCCATACTGACTCACACAAATTCTTTTTTTTTTTTTTTTTGAGTTGTAGTCTCACTCTGTCACCCAGACTGGAGTGCAGTGGCCGCTCCCGGCCACTGCAGCCTCGACCTGCTGGACTCTGGCGATCCTTCCGTCTCAGCCTTCCGAATAGCTGGAACTACAGGCGCGCACTACCACGCCCGGCTAATTTTTGATTTATTGTAGAGATGAGGTCTCGCCAAGTTGCCCAGGGTGGGTCTCAAACCCGCAGGCTCAGGCAATCCACTCACCTCAGCCTCCCAAAGGTTCGGGATTACAGGCTGAGCCACCCAGCCCGGCTCACACATATTATTATATGCAAACAGTAATGCACACTCACACTCAAGTGCACTAACCCTCACACACTCTCACACACCGGTTGAAATGTCCTTCCCCTGACCCCTCCAGCTCATGGAGCCAGATGTCATGATTACAAACAGGCCCTGGCGGATCATCACACCTAGGGCAAGGAATTCCCTTGCCCCAAGCCCCAGACTACTTGTCCAAGAAAGGAACATCCCCATGCCTTGCAACATGACTGTGACAGTAACCCGCATGTGAGCCTCGCCTGGCACTACCGCGTGAGCAGGATTACGGCTTGGGCACCTCCTGTCACAGCACCCTGCAGCTCAGCTCAGGCGCACATCACTGGACCTCTCTGCCAATGCCAGAAAAGGTAACTGGCATGACCACCCACAAGGCTCACTCCCCCACACCCGAGTCTCACTGAACACCAGGAGCACCCCCCTGTCATGGGCTCTCTGCCTTCTTTTCCCTGGGCTACTGTAGAACTCCCACACTCTGTCCTCTGCGGCTCTGGAGGTGACGCCCAGTGTGGGTCTGGGGACCGATTTGAGGGGTGGTTAGGGTGGCTTTTCTTCTGCAGGTTCAAGGGGAGAACCCATCTCCCACCTTCCTGCAGAGGCTGCCTGTGCTATGGGACCAGAAGCCCTCTTTCTACCTTCAGAGCCTTCTGTGGCTAGTCAAGTCCTCACTACACACCACTGTGACCCTTATTCTGCAGTCACAGCTCCCTCCGACCAGCTGGGATGGTTCTCCTCTATGTTATTGACAAGCACTCCCAGATCCTCTCCTCCATCCCAAGGACCTTAGCCACCCTGTAAAGCCCCTCTTGCTGTGTGAGATCACATGTGCCAATGGTGCAGGGTTTGGATGTGGATCTCTTGTGGGTGGGGAACAGTATGCAGCCTACTGCACCTTTTAAGTAGTCTTCTGTGGAACAAAGCCCGAGCCACATTGGGGTGGGACAGACACGCATTCACCAGCCAGCCCTCTCACCTTCCTGTGCCTCAAGAGGTGTCCTGCCTTGGAGAGAAGTGTGGGCTCCCAAGGCAGCCTCTGGCAGGCCCACCTGTGCCAGCGTTTACAGCTCGAGGACTGTGGGCAAGCAATCTGACTTCTCTGTGCTTGACGTGCAAATGGAGGCAACACCAAAGCTGACTCGTGGGGCTGTGAGTTGTGTGTTAATGCAGAATTCTCAGGACAGGGCTTGCCCCCTGCACATTAGCTCTTCTGGGGATCGGCAGCAATGTCTTCTTCACAGCCAAAGTCCTCAGTCTTGCTGTGGCCTTTCTCATGTGCTGGCTTCTCCCTACACACATCTCTCGTTTGATCCAGCTTCATGCAAGGGAGACCCAGCTCAGCGCTGGCATGTGCAGGGAACAAAAGCACACAAAGGAGAACCATCTAGGACATGGTCAGTTGGGTTCCACACCCTTCAAGACCACTCCGCAAAATACTATCCATTTTTCTCAGGGATGGTGTGGCTGCCCACTTTGACAAACCTTGTCACAAAAACCTATGGGCAGCATGGCCCAGTGGTCAGAAGACCCGTGTCCCATCCCGACTGCTTCAATTGCAAAAATGTCTTTGCAATTCAATACGTGTCTGCTAAGCAAAGTGTGTATTACATAACCCACCATTGTGTCTGAAGTCCTTTCCAAAGAAGAGTACTTTTCAAGGAAGAAAAGGAACCACTCCTCTGGAACAAGGTCATGGTGCATGCTTGCCAATGCTGCGTGAAGCAGTGTGCTCCGTGAGCTAGCAATAAAAAGAGGCTGAATGACAGAAAGGAGCAAATTGGGCAGGAGGCAGAGCTGCTGGTCACACTGACATTTAAACTACAGATTTGCAAAATATAATCAGAACTGGAAATTGGAAAACCAACCTGGAGGTCTACAAAGCTGCATTGTGGAGATTCATTGCTGCATTTCAGAATGCACTTCCCACTCCTCCAAGTGAAACTGGAGACTCCCTGGAACACTAAAGGTGGACTCGGTTCATCTCTGTGAATTTAATTTTCTAACCAGAAAGTACATAAACTCCTAACTTCAATAGGAAAGGATCCAGAGCAATGAAGCATAGTCTTGCCCCACAGCTGCATCATTTTGCTTCATTTAAGTAATGTGGGTGGGAAAGGACCAGCCTGTGTGCTTCCAGCAGACAGGAGCCATGGCAGCCATCCCTAAAACGAAACTCCAGGAGTTGGATGAGGGACACTTGGGGGAAAGTATTATTCCCTTTCTGCTGTGAAGTATTTTTATTTAATATGATGTCAGAACTATTCTAAGATGATTGTATACAATGTAAGGACACAGAAGCCTTATCTCTGATCACAGAATTTCTCAAAAGTTGCAGTGGAACTCCCCGCGAGTGTGATTATGCAAAGTTAGGAGGATTGCTCCAATCTTGCTCACTAGGGCTTTTACTAACAACCACTTTATAAGAATGAGTGATGCAACCCCAAATCCTCAGAAAGGAAAGTGCTGCTCGGTATTATCCATGAGACCTGGCATATATATAACCCAAGACACTTTCTGGGAAGATTTCACCACATCGAGCTATTAAAAGGCCTGAGGGAGCCCTGGGATCCTCATTCCTGCTCCGGCACTCATGGGCCAGTGAGGTACAAAGTCAGAGGTGGACAGAGACTCTTGCCCAGAAGTCAGTCACATCAGGCCCTCAGCTCCTGCCTCAAGTATCTGCAGATGCTCTGGAAACATTTGTTTAGTATTTCTCTATGAGAGAGTTTGCTCTGTGTCAGGCACTGTCCAAGGCACTGGGGAAAAACACTGCACAAAAACAGCAGACAACATACACAATTTGTGAGGCATGGCACCCACAATGGAGCAGATGAGGCAGCCTCAAAGAAGAGATGCCACCAGAGGCAGAAGCCCAGTGTCTGGGGAGCAGGGGCAGCAGCAGGTTGGGGCACGCAAGTCTGGCTCCCGAGTGGGGTGAGGTGCACACAGTGGCGCAGCAAGGACATCTGTCTGCAGTGTAGAGGCCTTGAGTTCTGGGGAAACAGCTCTGCTGATGACAGGACATCTTCTGATTCCTTGCCCAGGGCAAGTCTACTCCGAGGCTAAATCCTGGAAACTGCAATGTCGATGCCTCTGCCAGGGCTGATGAGTGCATTCTATCCTCCCCTCATATCAGGGACCTCCCTGGGGGGCATCCCTGGAGAGTTCTGGAAGCACAGAAGTAGAGCATCTGTCTTCTCACATTCAGGTAACCTTTCTGCCTTCTATATCAAATTACAGACACAACAAAAGGACAGTGTTGGGATGTCACAAGTGTTTCTTGGCCTGATTGTATAGAAGTTCTGTTTTTGAGTTATACTAGTGTTATTTTAAAAAGGGAGAAACCCACTAGTTTAAGATCACAGAGTATTCACAACATAGGCCATAAACATGAACCAAAAAAATTAACTAACTTAAAGAAATGAATACAGTGTAAGCTGTCTGACCATAAGTGAATCAACTATAATTCCATAACAGAAAGACAAAAGGAAAATCTCTAACATTTAGAAATGACACATACCTATATGTAACCTATAGGTCAAAGGTTAAGTTTCAGAGAAAATTTTAAAGCAGAACTAAAAGAAACTAAAAGCACAACGGATCAAATGGATACAGCTAAAGCAGTGCTGACAGGGAAAATTATAGTAATAAATACTCACATTAGAAAAAAGAAGAATATTTTCCCAGGTATGGAAATCTGGACCAATATTCTGCAATAAACCAATGTAATCTATCATATCAAACAGCTAACAAAAAATCATAAGATTATATCAATTAATATAGAAAAGACATTAAATGAACACCCAATTATGGTTTCAAAAAAACTCTCAGTACACTAGGAAAAGAGGAATTTCCACAGTCTTATAAAGATCATCTTCAAAAACTTACAGCTAATATCATGCTTAATGGTGAAAGATTGAAGCTTTCCCTTTAGGCCTGGGAGCAAGGCAAGGATGCCTCCTCTCACCATTCCCATCCTAGCCACTGAAATAAGGCAAGAAAAGATTATTAAAGGCATACAGATTGGAAAGGAAGAAATTAAACAGTCCTCATTACTATGACATGATTGTTTTCATAGGAAAGCTCAAGAACACAATTTTTTTAAAATTTCAAGAACTAAAGGTAACTTTAATGAAATAGGATATAAGATCGACACCCCCCAAAATTGTATTTATATATACTGACAATAGGCAGATAGACACCAAAATATAAACACAATAGCACTTAAAACTGCACCAAAGAAAAGGAAATACTTAGGTGTACGTTTAACAAAAGAGGTACAGGATGGATTTCCAGCATGACGGCGATGGAACAGGTCAGACTGTGAGAGTCTCTGCAAATGTGAGTGTCCATAAAGACTCTCTACATGAGTGGATGTGTGTCAGTGGGTGAGGGAAAGTCCCTCTGGGGGGAGACTCGGGTTCATGCACCCATGGCTCTCCTCCAGATGTGACTGAAACCCCCCACCGCCCAGAGATTGGATGTGGCACACAGAATCATCTGCTGTTCTCGAGGCTCTCCTGATAAAAGGAAGTGGAATACAGCTGATCTTCACAACCTGGAACCTGGCCCACATAATCACCTGTGACAGTAGAATGAGCCCTGGATCCATGGAGAGAGCAGGTCAAGAGGGCTGAAAAGGAGCCCCACCACTGGAGAGGAACACTCCCTGGAGCAATTTTCTCTATCCCGGGACCAGGCAGAGACCTGCTTTGCCCTGCCCAGCTCCACCAGCCTCCAACCTGGGACATAGAGGCTATCTCATCAAACTCTGAGACAGATGCCCCTCCCCATGTACTGGAACAGGAACAGACACATCAGATCTGAGTGGTAAGCTTGACAACAGCAGCAGCAAGCTGGGTGAGTCCGTATCAGATCTACATTCCTCCCATAGTAGTCTGTGGGACATCTGACCCAATATGAGAGCAAACCTATCTCTTTCACTGAGAGCAGAGGGGAGGAGATGAAGACCATAGCTGGAAGGAAGTTAAAGTTACAAGAACAACCTCAGAGAGAGTTTAATTTTTGTCTTTTTGTTTGTTTGTTCTGTTTATTTTTGTTTTTGTTTTTTGGCTCTTCTCTTGCTCTGTTTCTGATTTTTTTTTACTTGCTTTGTTTCTTTTATTTTATGTTTTTTAAAAAACTTCCTGCTTGTATTCGGGTGTTTTAGAAGAAGAGTACATCAAAAGGTTTTTTGTTTTTTTTTGTCAGTTTGTGTATTAGTATGACTGCCTTTAAAAAAATCTTTTCAGTTTTGTGTCTCTTTTAATTTGTTAGTTGGTATGCCTGTCTTTTTCCCTCTTCTTCATAACTCTCTCCAACTTCCTCTTGTCCTCCTCCTTCCTTTTTCCAGTCTTTTCCTTTTTCTTACCTCATTTTTCTTTCAGAGGGCAAACCTACACCCTCACTGCATGGGCAGATAGTAAGGCAGGGCCATTGGCTTTCAGGGGGCCTACACACTAGTCAGTGAATACTGGGATCTTCAGATAGTTTTTCAATCACCAATCTTCCTTCAATTAAATCTCAAAATGTTAAAAAGTACAACCCCCATTCACAGTCCAGCTTCAGAAATGAACAAAGCCAGAGGATCCATATAAAAGAAGATTCGGAGATTGAGCAAACAGAAGTAAAAGCTACCCCCATCCTTGAAAAACAAAATTAAAGAAAAGGTAAAAAAAATGGGGTGGAAAATCTATGCAAATAAAGAAAAATCAAAGGAAGAACATGGGTCTCACACAGATCTCGGGTAGGTCAGCCACTGAGAATACATACTTCAGAAAACAAAACATGAAGAGCCCCCAGAATGAATGGTCTCAAACCACAAACCCAGATATCAAGACACTAATAGAAGGAATAAATAGAAATACGTCGAGACAAGAGGAAAGTGTGAAAGAGTTGATAACTCAGAAATTAACAATAAAGAATAAAAATAGATAACAAACTGATAAGCATGAAAACAGAATTAACCAGCAGAAGAAAGAGTCTCGGAGCTTGAGCACCAAACTATTAAGAACATAGAAAAGAAGCTTAAAATAAACAGAACAAAACCTCTGACAGATGAGCGACTATTTCAAGAGACCAAACCTCTGATTAATTAGAATTCTTGAAGCAGATAGAGAATCAGAGACTACCATGGAACAAACATTCCATGAAATTATCCAAGAAAACTTCCCTCATCTAATCAGTGAGGTGACCATTCAAGCACAAGTGATTCAGAGAACACCTACAAGACAAGAAATGAGAACACAACTCCTAGACACATAGTAATTCACCTACACAAATAGGTATAAAAGAAAAAAATCCTAAAGGCAGCAAAAGGAAAGGATCAGACTATCTACGGAGGAGACCAATTAGAATAGCAACAGACTTATCTTCTGAAACACTTCAGGCTAGGAGAGCACGAAATCCAGTCTTCAAAGTTCTCAAAGATAAACAATTTCCACCAAGAATTACCTACCCAGCTAAGCTAAGTTTCATCAATGATAGAGAATTAAAATCCATTGCAGACATACTATTCTTAAGACCTTATGCTACATACAGACAAGTTCTACAAGAAACACTTAAGTAAGTATTAAAAACAGAAGAAAGGAAAAAAAAAGAACAACAAAACCCTTCCCAATAATGCAGACAAAAAGATTGAAAGCACACATGAATCAACACAAATATCATAAGAAAGACAACAAACAACAGCAGCAGCAAAAACAAACTCTATAGGAACTTCATGACAGGGACACACCTCCACATCTCTATAAAAGACTGAATGTGAATGGATTAAATGTGCCACTAAAGTGATATAGAGTGGCAAAATGGATAAAATATCAGAAGGCAATAATATATTGTCTCCAAGAGACTCATCTTATGAGAAAGAACACTTAAAGACTCAAAGCAAGAATATAGGAAGCAAAATTTCAAGAGAATGGAACACAAAAGAAAGCAGGAGTCATGAACTTAATATCAGAAAAAATACTCTTTAAGCTATCAAAAAATGTAAAAGATACAGAAGGTCACTACATAATGATAAAGGTTCAATCTACCCTCAAGAAATATCCATCCTGAACATAAATGCAGCCAACATAGGAGCACCAACTTGCATAAAGCTTCTTTTAAACAAACTTAGAAATGATATTGACTCTAAAGTCATCATAGCTGGGGACTTAAATACCGCAGTCAAAACCTTACACAGATCCTCAAGACAAAAAATCAACAAGGAGGTCCAGAACCTCCACATGATATTTGACTGAATGGACTTAACTGATACATACAGAACACTCCACCCATCAGCCACAGAATATACATTCTATTCATCACCACATGGAATGTACTCTAAGATCTACCACATACTCAGCCATAAATCAAGCATAAACAAATTCCATAAGACTGAAATTCTGTCATGTACATTCTCACACCACAGTAGAATAAAAGAATATATCAACACCAGCAAAGTTCCCCCAAAACCCACAATGACATGAACACTAAACAGCATGATGCTAAACAACTCCTAGGTCAACATGCAAATCCAAACAGAGATTAAAAGATAGCCAGAAACAAATGGAAATGAATAAACAATTTACCAAAAACTTTGGAGTGTCATGAAAGCAGTACTAAGAGAGTAATTCATGTCTATGAACACACATGAAGAAAATGGAAAGCTCACAAGTAATCAGCCTAACAAATCACCTAAGGAAACTGGACAAGAAAGACCATCAAAACCCTAAGATCAGCAGAAACATCCAGATCAACAAAATAATAAGCCAAAATTCAGAACATAGAAGACAAAAAGATTATACAAAAAACGATCGAAATAAAAAAACTGGTTCTTTGAAAGAATAAACAAGATTGATGGATCCTTACTTAGACTGAAGAAGAAAAATAGAGAAACAGCCCAAATAAACACAATCAGAAGTGCAAAAGATCAAGTCACAACTGACACAGAAGAGATACAAAAGATTGCCAGAGACTAGCATGTACACTTGTATGGAAACAAACTTGAAAACCTAAATGAAATGGAGGAGTTTCTGACATCACACAACCTCCCCAGGTTGAAACAATAAGAAATTGAGGCCCTAAGTAGACCAAAAACAATCCAGGAAATTGACTGTGTCATAAGAAAACTAACTACAAAAGAAATCTCTGTAGTAGATGGCTTTCCAACAGAATTCTACAAAATATGCAAGGAGGAACTGATATCAAACCTGTTGAAAGTGTTCCAGGCAATTGAGAAAGATGGAACTCTCCCATTATCATTTTGTGATGCTAATATCACATCGATACCCAAACCATGTAAAGATCCAACAAAGAAATAGAACTACAGGCCAAAATCCTTGACGAACATAGATGCTAAAATTCTTAACAAGGTCCTAGGAAACCAGATAAAACAACACATCTCAGAAATCATCCACCATGACCAAGTAGACTGTAGCCCCTGGAGCAGGGCTGTTTCAATATTTGCAAGATTATAAATGCAATTAAATACATCAACAGATATAAAAAGAAAAATCACATGATTATTTCATCAGGCGAGGAAAAAGCTTTTGATAAAATTCCACACTTCTTCTATAAAAACCTTCGTACATCTAGGTATAGATGGAACATACCTCGAAATAGTAAGAGCCATCTATGAGACATACAGCCAGTATACGCTAAACAGACAGACAATGGAACCATTTCCCCTGAAAACTGGAACAAACAAGAATGCCCACTCTCATCCCTCCTATTCAAAATAATGTTGGAAGCCCTAGTTAGAGCAATCAGACAAGAGACGGAGTTCAGGGGTACCCAAAGAGGAAAAGAGGATGTCAAGTCACCTCTCTTTTCAGATGACATGATTCTATACCTTGAAAACCCAAGAGTATCGTTCAAAAAACCTCCTTGCTCTGGTAAAAGAATTTGGCAAAGTACCAGAGTATAAAATCAGTGTGCAAAAGACAGTTGCATTTCTATATACTAACAGTAAACAAACAGAAATTCAAATAAAAAGCACTATCCCATTCATAATATCCAGAGAAAAAATCAAATACCTTAGTATTTTCCTAACCAGAGACTTGAAAGATCTTTACACTGAAAACTACTAACCACCGCTCAAGGAAATCCAAGATTACACAAACAAATGGAAAAATATTTCATGCTCATGGATTGGAACAATCAATATTGTTAAGATGTCCATCCTACCCAAGGCAATCTACAGATTTCTTGCAATCCCCATTAAATTACTTGTAGCATTCTTCTCAGACCTTGAAACAATACAGGAATTCATGTGGAAACACAAATGATCACGAAGCCAAAACAGTCCTCATGAAAAAAAATATGGGAGGTATCACACTCCCAGACTTTAAAATTTATTATAAAGCTACAGTAATCAAAACAGTCTGTTAATGGTACAAGAACAGGCATAAAGATCAATGGAGCAGGATAGAGATACAAGAAGCCAAACCTCAATCTCTCACCAACTCATCTTCGACAAAGCCTCCACCATACACAAAAATCAACTATAAATGAATGAAAGAACTAAACATAAAGCCTCGAACTATAAGAACCTTAGAAAATGCAGGAAGCTGGGCTCGGTGGCTCAGCCTGTAATCCTGCACCTTTGGGAGACTGAGGTGAGTGGATTGCCTGAGCTTGCGGGTTCGAGACCCGCCTGGGCAGCGAGACCTCATCTCTACAATAAATCAAAAAATCAGCCGGGCATGGTAGCGCATGCCTGTAATTCTGGTTACTTGGAAAGCTGAGGCGGAAGGATCGCCGGAGCCCAGCACGTCGAGGCTGCGGTGGGCCGGGAGTGGCCACTGCACTCCAGTCTGGGTGACAAAGTGAGAATCCAACTCAAAAAAAAAAAAAAGAAAATGCAGGAGACACCCTTATGGAAATTGAAACTGGCAGCCAGTTCCTGATCAAAACACCAAGTACCCGTGCCATAAAAGATAAAATAGATAAGTGGGACCTGATCAAATGACAAGTTTCTGCAAAGCAAAAGAACCCAGCAAGAGAGCAGGGAAAAATATTTGCCAGTTGTATGTCTGACAAAGGTCTAACATCTAGGATCCACCAGGATCTCAAAAAATCCAAAAAGAAAAAAACAAACAGCCCCACTGCAAAGTGGGCAAAGGATATGAATAGACACTTCTCAAAGAAGACATACAACCAATAGATACATGTAAAAAGGCTCAACCTCACCACTCAGCAAAGTAATGCAAATTTAAAAAATACTGAGATACCAACTAACTCCAGTCAGGATGGCCATCATCAATAACTCAAAAAACAACAGATGCTAGAGAGGATGCGGCAAAAAAGGACACTTCTGCACTGTTGGTGGGACTGTAAACTAATGTGACCTCTGTTGAAAACAGTGTGGCAATTCCTAAAAAAATCTAAAAATTGACCTTCCATATAACCCCACAATCCCCTATTGGAAAAATATCCAAAAGAACTCAAATCATTCTATGAAAAAGATACCTGCACGTGAATGTTTATTGCAGTATTGTTCACAAAAGCAAAAACATGGAACAAACCATGCTGCCCATCGAAAGAGGATTGAATAAACAAATATATTGTGCATATACATGATGGATTATTACACAGTCATAAAAGACAAAATTATGACCTTCACAGCAACTTGGATGGACTTAGAGTCTATAATGCTGAGTGATCTATCACAAAAACAAAGAACTGAATAATACATGTTCGCCTTCATAAATGGACCCTGAACAATTATCGTAATACCGTAAGGAAAGAATTGGCGGTAGTGGGAAACTGCCAGGGGCCGGGGCTGGGGGGTGGTGAGGTGGGATTGGCAGTAGTGTGAATCTACCGTTGGGGGGGCACACCTCATCAACACAGGTACCTGCATAATGAACATTTGTATACCTAACCCTGTGGTATTAGGGTACCCTGAGTTGTACCCCACCTCTTTAAAACAAAACATTTAAAAAAGCAGATGTACAGGATCAATATGAAAAGTATAAAAGAAATCAAAGAGGACCTGAATAAACAGAGACAAAAACCACTTTCATGCACTGAAAGTCCACTCTAAAATATATATGGGGCAAAAAATGACAGAATAGCCAAAAATAATTTGGGAGAAAAAATAAGTGGGAGTAATCACTCTTCCCAGTGTCAATACTTATGACAAACCTATAGTAGTCAAGAGAGCGTGGCACTGGTGTAGGAACAGACATGTAGTCAATGGAGCAGAATACAGAACCATGTACACATCCCAAAAATATGCCCAATTAGTTTTTAACCAAGTAGCAAGAGGAATTCAAATGAGGAAGGATACTCCTTTCAATAAATGGTGCTGAGACAATTGGACGTCCATAGGTTTACAAATGAACTTCCACCTAAACCTCACACAAATACAAATACTAACTCAAAATGAATCCTGGTCCTACATATACAAGTAAAACTAAAAAAATGTAGAGGAAAAAAACATTGGAGTGTAAGACTAAGCCATAAATTCTTTTTTTTTTTTTTTTTTTTTTTTTTTTGAGTTGGAGTCTCACTCTGTCGTCCAGACTGGAGTGCAGTGGCCGCTCCCGGCCACCGCAGCCTCGGCCTGCTGGGCTCCAGCGATCCTTCCACCTCAGCCTTCCGAGTAGCCGGAATTACAGGCATACGCCACCACACCCAGCTGATTTTTTGATTTATTGTAGAGATGAGGTCTCACTGCCCAGGCGGGTCTCGAACCCGCGGGCTCAGGCAATTCACTCACCTCAGCCTCCCAAAGGCGTGGGATTACAGGCTGAGCCACCGAGCCCGGCTATAAATTCTTAAACTTGACATCCAAAGCATTATCTATAAAAGGAAAAATCATAAACAGAAATGAGAGAAAATATTTGGAAACCACATATCCGTCAAAGCTTTTATATGTTGAATATATAAAGAACATTCAAAACTCAATATTTAAAAAGCCAAACAAATCAATTGGAAAATAGACAAAAGGCATGTACCGGCATCACACTGAAGAAGACATACAGGTGGCAAGTAAATGCACAAAGAGGTCGTGTCCAACATTACCACCATTAAAGACATGGAAATGGAAACCACAATGAAATATTACCACACACCAACAGAATGACCCGACACTGTCAGAGGCAGAGCATAAGGATAGCTACAGCAGGCCTTTGGGCATTCAGGTGCATGGAGAGAGCCATCCATGGAGACATCTGCCGAGACACTTCCAGGAATGGATGCACCATGGGAGGAAGGAGGCCGGCCACCACGCATCATGCAACAGGCATTGCCCTCCGAGTCCCCAAGTCAGACAGGTCCACCCTGAGCCCATGCATCTTCCCGTGTGTAGTCATTTCTTCTTGCATCTCATTGTTTGTTTCTGCGAGGGTAGAACCATGTTGAGCTGGCCTCTCCACAGGGCTTTTAAAATCTCAGGATGGCTGTTGGGAGAGGGAAAGTATTTCTTCCAAATGGCCATTAATAATGACCATTAATTAATAAAAGGTTGATAAATTTTTACAAATTTTGTAATTTTCCAAGGTTGTGCAACTGTGCAAAACAAGGTGAATAAATTCTAGTATAGCAACCTAGCTTTAAAAAAAAATAGTTGGCAATGGACTGTGTTATTTTAATCAATAATGACAGTAACTGATTAAAGCACATGAATTTATTAAATCTATAAGTTCAAAATAATACTCAGAAAAAAATGGAAAGCATACCTGTATAACCGAATGGACACCACTTTAAGTTACCAAGTCAACAACTTGTTACCATGAAATTGGTCATTAAAGAAAAGTGTTTTATCTTGTGTTTCTGGCATGAACTGTTTCACTTTAGTGAAACTGGATAGGAGAAAGCTTTTAAATATGGAATGGCTTGTGTATCAATGCAGAGGGAATGAGAGAAAGTTTACTGCAAACACTAGTGAAATGCTAATGAATAACAGTCAGGCAGTGGTCCCCAGTAGATATTAAAACCACCAGGAGAAAAGGCGACAGGAACTGGACAGGCACCACCTCAATGCACTGAGTGCTCAGCACCCCCGACAGCAGGGCATGTACACTGCTCTTGCCTTCAATGCAACCCAGGCTCCCGGCACACTTGGGAGGTGTACAGGGGCCCCAAGCTTGAACCTGCGGGTTCAGGTCTAGCTGTAGTCCATAGGGAACAGAGAACACCCATGAGGGGCCAGCCCCATCCAGGGTGTAGGATGTTCTACAGAATCACAGGATGGGACTTACCAAGTGCAAGAAAGACTCTGCCTGGTATGAGGACACCACCCTGGGAAGGGCTTGCTCTGAGGTAAGCACTGGACTGGCTGCTGGGCCCTCAGCTTCTGGATATTCCCTCGTTACTGACTGATGAGGCTGACTTGTGGGCCTAGGTCAGTGTACTCTGCTGACACAACATGCCTATACTGGACAAAAATGGAATTTATAGACAATAAACACCTGCTTTTCTTCAGGGAGTCCGGAACTTTGGTGGGCTAAGGGTGCCTATCTGACCTACCCCCATCAGAACTTGAAGCTCCCCGGAGGCTGCCCTAGGCTTTCTTTGACTGTGTGCCTTCCCAAGAGAGGGGACCTTCAGAAGACTTTCCTCTGAGGGTCTCCTCCGCTGCTCACAGTAACAAACCACAGCCCAGCACAGCTGCCTCTGAGTCTGTGAGTCCTTGTAACAAATCACAGCAGGGTTGTGGGAACCACAAAACAATCAATCCATTGATTTTAAAGGAAAATAATGAAAGATGGTGGGAGTCAAGCTGTTCTGGCATAAAAGAGGCATAAGAGACATGACAAGCCCCGAGTGGACCTTGTGAGGCAGCTGTGGCTCCACGTGCTGGGGCCCACCTTCCTCACCAAGCAGATCAGACAACCACCACAAAGTTCTGAACTTTCCTGCCGCTGTCTCCTTGACGACTCTAGAAGACCTCACAGACCTAGCTCACACTCACTAGGAAGCCCCACCTCAAAGACACGCCATCCGTTGACCTTCCAGGCTGGGTTTCCTGAATCAACATTCCTGTTCACACTGCTGAGTTTGGCTTCACAGCTAAATGAGCAATGGGCCTGCCCAACCCAGGAAATGTTTGTATGTTGCTTCCTGCTGATGAAGCTAGAGTCACACTTATAACTCCCCAGAAACTTCAAACTGGAGAGACTGGAGACCATTTGTGGATATGCCCATCAGCCAAGTCAATAAACGTCACAGACAGGAATGCTTCCCGCACATATCCCGAGGGCTTCCACATCCTATTCATGGGCACAAGCCTTCTACACAGGCAGGGGGCATAGTAATGCACCCATTATGCAGATGCAGACCCTGAGTCTCAGAGGATCCCAATGTATTCCCTCATGGTCACCCTTCAAGGTCACACTTGGAGTGAGCAGCAGGGAAAGGGTAGAGAGTCATATACACATCTGTTTTCTCACATTCACTCTTACAGGTCCACCCAAAATTCATCTTGCTCACATCAGTTGCCAAGATTCATCAAATATTCCAGAACAGCTCCATACTTTCCCTAGAGTGAGGGGCACACTAATTCTTAGGAACAACATTGATCTAGTTTGATCTGCAGTCAGGACTGGGCCCATCCAGGATGTCCACTAGGTTTACAACACCCTGCTGTGGTATGGATAGATCAGGGATTCAGGCAGGAGGGTCACCTAAAATATGGTCAGCACATAGTCCCCTGCCAGGATGGCTGCAGCAATGGTCACTTGTGTTTTCACACTTGCAGGGAGGTACTGAGGAGCCATCAGGAGAGGAATGACCTGAGTTTTCTGGAGAGAAGCCTAGATGCTGAAGTACACCACCTCTATTCAGAACAAAGCCAAGACTTTACAATCTGCAAGAGAGACAAACTCAGGTCAGCAATTGGGGCCCCTCCCTCCCCATCAGCCGCGGCCACACAGAGTCTGAGTGGATTCCAGGACAACTCAGCCTAACACCGAGTCCAGACAGAAGAGATCAGAGCACAGAACCCTCTGGCCCAGCCAGCCTGGTAACACAGGCCCCACAGGCACCACCCCGCAGTGACTGTAGAGCACACCTGTGAGGAAGACTTGAGCCCTGTCACTGCCTTCCTCTGCCTCACTGGGCTTGTGTCACCTGCTCACAGACAACAAGCCAACAACATAAACTTCAGTCCCATGAGTGGAGAGCACCACATGCAGAGGATGCAAGGACCCACACATTTATGGCATGTTGACATTAAAGCACTTTTTAAAATTCAGTCGGTACTTTGTATGGGCTGAATCGTGATCCTCCGCAAAAAAGTCAAGTGTTGAAGACCTAACCTCCAGCACCTCAGAAAGTGGCTGCGTTTAGAAATAGGGGTTTTAAACAGGTGACAGAAATTCAGTGAGGCCGTCAGGGTGACCCAAAATCAACAGGACTGATATTCTTACAAGAGGAGATCAGGATACAGACACACATGGAAGGACAGCCATCAGCAAGCCAAGGACAGAGGCTTCAGGGGAAATGAACCATGTCAACAGCTTGGCCTGGGACTCCCTGCCTCTGGAACTGTGAGTCAGTGAGTGTCTGATGTTGTAGCCGCCCAGACCCTGAGCTGTCATTATGATAGCCTGAGCTGACCAGTCCAGTAGCCAAGACAGATTGAATGTGACAGGCATTAGTTTAAAAAAAACACACAGAGAGAGGGAGAGAGAGAGAGAGAGAGAGAGAGAGAGAGAGAGAGACCCAAAATTTCTTAGAATTCCCCATTGTACAGCTCCATTATATTAGTGAAATAGGAACATTAACAACATTTGCTTCATAGTGGATCCTGCACTCAATCTTCTTACACTGTGACATGCAATGTTACCATGCCCTCCCACCACCTGTGAGCTCACTGACTACACAGCAGGATCTCCTAGTCTGAGCCACATTTGGCACTATCTGGGCCAAAACTCAGTGTACCAGAGGTCAGACTCTAAAGGAGAGCGTGTCCCCGAGAATCTGTCCAGGGCGTTGTTCACCTGAGAACCCACCTGCCCAGCACCTCAAAGGTTCTGCTCACCACTGCCCACTCGCTTCTTCTGGGATTTAAATATATCGTCCAATTGTGAGTGACCTTCAAAAGTCCAAGCATAAATTGTGATAAGGCTTCCCCCAAGATATCCCTGGGATCTGACACTATACATTTTTCTGTTTAGTGTAAGAACAAGAGGAATAGCAGTCGAGGGGTGCATTTCATTTGGGGTCCCACATCCCTCACTTGAGAAGTGGATCCAGGTGTCGAGGAGCTAGAGATTTCCAGAATACAGAGGACATTGTTTGAGAAAAGAACACAAGAGAGCAAATGCAGTTTTAGTGCACAAAGGTACAAAAGAGAGAAGCAAACACTGATTTACTATGGCAAAAATAAATCACTGCAAGTTCCTAGAGACCTGGAGAAGTCTTCTGAGCTCTCAGACCTAAGGAAAACTTCTTGCTTGCAACCTGTGGCTCAAACCCACCAGAACATTTTCCACCCCACACCCCTGTGTCATGGGAGCCCCTGCAAGGCAGGCATAGGATGAAGTTTCGTCCATTGTAGGCCATCCTCGTGGTAGCAGAGGACATCAGCTGAGGGTGTTGAGGGGACAGGAAGACTCACAGGAGAACCCAAAGAAGAGAAGAAGCTCTCAACAGACATGAGCCTCACTCACAAAGCACAAAGGAACTGGCTAAGCAGAGACATGTGTGCAGATAGAAAATATTTTAAAATGTGGTGTTTGGAAAGAATGCACTAAAAAATCTTTTAGTAAAGATCTGTGTTGTTTGTGTCTCTAGAGCTGGATCTGCACACGGGCACTTCGGGTATGTCAACTTTTTAGAAAGCGCAGAGGCAGGGCTGGGCATGGACCCACCAATGTCACTGCAAAGGCTCAGAATCTATGCACAGCTTCCACAATGCCACCAAAACAAGGTTCTGTGGGGCTGGAGTGTCCTTGGATCATGACATAGGCCCAGTGTTCACTATACTTTGACAAACACCACAAACTGTTTGCAAACAAATAGTTTGCCTGAAGGACCCTGTGAAACAGCTCAGAAAAAGAACTTTCAAGCCTGATCTCACTGAAATGAAAGAATTTTACAGCGATTTAGTGAAAAGGGAAAAAGAATCACAAAGACAAAACAAACTATGAGAGTCAATGGCTTGACTGATAGCCATGTCCCTGACTTACAGCTCCATCAAACCCCTTCAGGAGGAAACTCGACCTATAACAAGATGAAATGAGATTTCACAATTCCCCCCTACACCCAGCCCCTCTCAGGCCACACACCCTCTTGGGCAGGGCTCTGCCCCAAGCCAGGCCAGTGCCCCCTGAGCCCACATTTCTCACACAGGTGTGACTTTGCATTAGTGACCATGTCCTATACCCTCTGCCTGTGAGCTAAGTGGTGTCTCTAAGCTTGCTGACTCTTATCCCTGCCTCCACTTTTTGCAAACACCATAGCACTCCTTCCCATGACCCCGGACTCACAGAAGCAGTGGGCAGGAAGCCTGTGTGGATGAACAGACTGACTCAGACACATGCACATTCAGATCCTGAGGCTTCATGCTCCTGCATTGTGGGGGGGCCAGCCCCTGCAAAGAGATTTAGAGGGTCCCTGGAAGGGGTGGTGGCATTGGTGATTATTCTGGAGAAATAAAGAGAAAGAAAAGAGAGACAGGGGGAGAAAGAAAGAGAACAGACTCTGTCTAGTGCAGAAGCCATTTAATGGGATGAACCGTAAGCCTTTTATCCTAAAGTTTCACAGGTTAAATCACAAAACTTTCACTTAAACACAAAGCCAGGTAGGTGAGGGGCGTTCCCCACCCACCAGGTGTTTCCTCAGGCATGAGGAATCACAATCCCAATTAAATCACAAAATTTTACATAAACATAAAGCCAGGTGTGCCGGAGATCAGTTCCAGCTGGGTTCAGGGTACCCCAAAGGTGGAGACGGCGTCAGCGATAGGGGGAAAGAAGAGAGAAAGAAAAAGACCAGACTCCAGTCTAGTGAAGAAGCGATGTGTGTTATTGGGAATTACAATGGGTCTTTTATACACAAAGTCAGATGTGGGAGGGGCGTCCCCCACCCACCAGAATCCTTAAACCATGAAAACTTAATCAATGATTGCCTTTAAACACTTTTCATATGATAATCTTAAAATCCCATAACAAAGGATAACCTAATCCATGTCTGACATATTCGATAAACCTTTTTTATCCTAAGCTGATTGATTTATGACAAGTTAAACAATTCTATAGAAGCTTAAGTATTTACTTTACAAACGAAAGTGGCCCATCCCAGAATGTTTGGAATGTGGCCCAGTCCAAAGTTCCCAGTTGGCTACCTGCAAGTAATCCAGCCGCATTCTTTCAACAAAATGACTGTCTTCTAAAAGTATATTCTACAATTTACACCTTCAATAAATCCTAAGATCATGACCCAGAAGCCTGTGACCAATACTAAGGCTCTTAGATTTGACATGAGTTTGAATTATACGTTGTGTGAAAGCCAAAACTGCAGTTTGTGGAAGAATGGGAGCAATGAACTTCTAAAGTTAGCTTGTGTTCATCCCGATCTCAGAGTTTTTATGTTTTGAGCTCACTGGAGCTTAATGTGGTTAGTGCTGAGTAGAAAGGGGGAGGAAATGGGGTCAATAGCTCCTGAACGCATCCTAGTGGTCTTGGGGTCAATGGCCCTTCCTGATCCCTAATGCTCAGTTGGCCTCTGTGGCCGGCTCCCAACACAGGTGAATGAGGAACGTCCCCCACCCACCAGTTGTTTCCTCAAAAGCAATACAACAATTCTAATATCATAATATTCTAATAATCAATAACGTTTACAACTTATGCATACACAACACCTAATGACCAACTTAAATTCCAATTCCTTTCTATTTTACCCTAATTCTACCTATACTATAGAAACTCTCAATTATAGCCCAAACCAATTCCTAAGGAATGTGGCCCAGTCCAAAGTTTTTGCTGGGCCGTTTCTAGTAACTCTAGATAATTAACTATATTATTGAGATTGAATCAGCACTTTATATGTATATACTAATTCTACAAATATACTTTTAAATCTTATAAAGAAGCTTGTACCATATTAAAGGCTCCCAAATGTGACCTGAGTTTGAATTATGTTAAGTTTAAAGCCAAAACCGCAGTCTGTGAGAAACGGGAACAATGGACTACTAAAGTAAGCCATGCCTGTCGTTCTCTCAGAGCTTCATGCTTAGATCATCAAAGTTCCTTCTAATGAGATGTGCAAAATAGCAAAAAGGGAGGAGGGAATGGGCCAACAGCTCCTGAACACATCCTAGTGGTCTCAGGGTCCACAGCCTCCCTGGATCCCTCCTCGACCAGCTCCCAACATCTCCCCCTTTTTTATTTTTTAGCATGAACCCATGGAATACCCATGGAATAATTGGAAGCAGGCATAGCAATGCAAGAATCACTGCCCCGCAAATTCCCACATTAATGAGTATAGACATCAACAACTTTTGGTTGACGAATGATGAGAAATTATTAAATATAGAACTGGCCAATTCAGAGGACCAGAACTGTCTCTCAGTGACAGTGATGTCCTCTATTTCTGGATGTAATTTAGTGAGGTCTATACTCAAGTCTGAATGATTTCAAATACCAAGGATATGATTTCTTATTTTGTCCCAAGTGTGGACAGATTTATTTACTTCCAAAGGAGTGAGGAAAATTCACTTAAATTCAGAGTGACATCGAAGAGCCAATTTTATCTTTAAAGTCACAAGCTCTTGTCCTACTGCTAAAACTGCCTCTTCCAAAGCATTGAGTTTACTTTCTAACTTTCGATCTATAATCTCCTGAGTAGCTAATGCAATAGAAACATTCTTAGATAACTGATCTGCAAAGGTTGCTGTGTGAACTTCCTTAGATAGAGCTACAGCTGAAACTTTTACTGCAGTAGCAATAGCTATCAAAGCTGTAATTCCTAGAATTAAAGTAGCCCAAAATCTTTTCTGTCTTTCCAAAAGGGAACTAACCTCATACAGAGTCTGCAAACCATATTCACCATACCAACAAGTGTACAGGAATCATCAAATAAGGTGGCTGCTTAAGAATAACAAAACCTTCGTCAAAGGCATTAGTTGAAATACACTCAGTAGAAGACACCTTATAAACATTGTTATGATACTCAATTTTAACATTTTGGTATGCATTCCATACTAAAAACATGTAAGACAACTGCAAGCATGCACTAATGTGGTCCTGCTGATTCTGTCCAACAGGCCTAGACAGGCTGACTGGTTGAAGAGCTGTGAGGGCTCTCCACAAATGAGGCTGAATGGCTTGTCTGATTCCAATTTTAAATGAAAGTACTGGGGGTACCCATCCATTGGAAAGCCTTCTAGCTGTGGAAAGTGTAGAGCCATTAAAACCCCAGTCACTAATATATAGTCTTTCACCGGGTACAGGATAGTCCACCTTAGAGTTATAAGCACAGTCTCTCCATTTCTGGAAGCCAGTATCTCGCTGGACGAGTGACCAGTCCTTTTCCGTATCATTGAAGGGTCAAGCAGGTACGCTGAGAGGTGGTGAAGCTCTAGTCGCATGACTAGGGTCAGTTCCTCCAGGCATTAACATCTCCAGTCACCAACCATCCTTGATAGTGTCCTGATAAGGGCTTTCTGTACTCAGAGACTGGAAGTCGATTTAAGTTTTGAGTCATTTGGATTTGTACCTGGTCCTCCTATTCTGTTTTCCACAGTAAGTAGGCACCTCCAGACAAACAGCTTTTGGCCAGTTGCTGCCACGCAAAGGTAGTCATCCATCGAGAAGTAAATTGATCTAAAATAGTGAGTGTATACGGAGCTAGAGGGCCGTATAATGCACTTGCCTCTCTCAGTTCTTTTACCAACTTGTAGGGCAGTGTTTCCCAGGCTCTTATGCGTTCTCCATTGTTACCAGGTGTGAGAACTACAGGAAAGCCTGCCGAGAGACTGAAATCTCTGTCTTTCTCTGCTTCAACTCGAGCTGCCTGTATACCAAACAAATGAGGAGTAACTGGTTCTACAGACAAAGGCATTTGCTTACCTGGAAAAATCTGTAAGGGAGGCTTATTAGGGTTGTTAAATGAATGACTTACAGCAGGAGTGTGAGTATAGGTTGAAGGGGAGTCACCTTCCCTATTTCCCTCAACCTGAGGGGCCTGTGGAGCAAGAGTATCATCAGCTGAAGGTGGCGCAGAGGCGGCAGCAAAAAGGGAAAGTATCAGAGTCCTCTTCATCATCATATTCAGCAGTCTTCTTGGAGGGAAACTTATCATAATCATGCTGTGGGTCTAAAGCATCTTTAATTAAATTCCACAAGGCAAAAGCATCAGAGGGAACTTTATCAGGACCATGATTATTGTGATACAGTTTAAGCTCCTGTCCCACCTTAGACCAGGTGTCTAGATTCACTGTCCCCTCCATGAGCACTGCTCCTGGACAAAATGCAAAAATCGGGATAACTCAGCAGAAGAGACTTTAGTTCCACGCTTACAGAGAGTATTCGTTAAGATACTGATGAACATTTTACGTTCCTTAGTTTCGCTCTGGCTGATGATTAGATCACGGCTCTGGCTTCACAAAACTTGCTTACCCATCCTTACTCTGCCTGTCTCTACAGAGAGGTCTGCAGCACCCTGGGTAAGATCCTAGCCACCCTGAAATGAGAGAAAAGCTAACCTTCCCAGGGCCCCACCTTTGGGCACCAGTTGCGGGGGGCCAGCCCCTGCAAAGAGATTTAGAGGGTCCCTGGAAGGTGTGGTGGTGTCGGTGATGGTTCTGGAGAAATAAAGAGAAAGAAAGAGAGAGACGGGGTGAGAACGAAAGAGACTAGACTCTGTCTAGTGCAGAGGCCGTTTAATGGGACAACCCGTAAGCCTCATATCCTAAAGTTTCACAGGTTAAATCACAAGACTTTCACGTGAACACAAAGCCAGGTGGGTGAAGGATGTCCCCCACCCACCAGGTGTTTCCTCAGGCATGAGGAAGCACAATCCCAGTTAAATCACAAAATTTTTACATAAACATAAAGCCAGGTGAATGAGGGATGCCCCCCACCCACCAGTTGTTTCCTCAAAAGCAATACAATTCTAATATCATAATATTCTAATAATCAATAACGTTTACAACTTATGCATACACAACACCTAATGACCAACTTAAATTCCAATTCCTTTCTATTTTATTCTAATTCTACTTACACTATAGAAGCTCTTAATTATGACCAAAACCAGTTCCTAAGGAATGTGGCCCACTCCAAAGTTTTTGCTGGGCCGTTTGTAGTAACTCTAGATAATTAACTATATTATTGAGATTGAATCAGTACTTTATATGTATATACTAATTCTAAAAATATACTTTTAATTCTTATAAAGAAGCTTGTACTCCCAAATGTGACCTGAGTTTGAATTATGTTAAGTTTAAAGCCAAAACCACAGTCAGTGAGAAACGGGAGCAATGGACTCCTAAAGTAAGCCATGCCTGTCGTTCTCTCAGAGCTTCATGCTTAGATCATCGAAGTTTCTTCCAATGAGACGTGCTAAATGGCAAAAAGGGAGGAGGGAATGGTCCAACAGCTCCTGAACACATTCTAGTGGTCTCAGGGTCCACAACTCGCCTGGATCCCTAACGCTCAGGCAGGCCTCGCTGGCCGGCTCCCAACCCTGCATATCAGGTAAGACATCACAAAAAGAAGGAAAATAAGAATTCCAAAACTGGCTAAATCAGTGCTATTCACAGCAGTGAGAGGCAGAAACTTCTTCAGCGCTTCTTGGAGGGCTCATGAGAAGAGAAGAACTATCATGAGAAGAGGCTCCACCCACCTCAGTCTCCCCCAGCACTCATACCATGTGTGTATGTGGTGCAATTGGGTCCCCCACTTCTGCCACAAGACCCGGTGTCATGGGGTGTTCAACGTGACCCAGGTTCCCCACAGTGGCTGGCTCAGACACCCTGACCCAGAAGAGAAAGCCGTTGTGGGCGGAACAGTGATTCCGCACATGCTTCTGTGTCATATCAGATCTCAAAGGTGGCAGGGTAGTTCTCTAGCCAGTGTCTTTATGCTTCCCCAATTCCCCAGAGAAGCAGGAGCAGGGAGGCAGAATCTTGTTGCTGCCAGGTGTCTGCTGGACCATCAGGAGAGGGAACTTCCTTCTCATGGTCATCTTTTTCTGCTGTAAAAAACCTCCTGGTAGAGAACATGCTAGTCAGGCCTGCTGCCAGCGGGCCACAGGCAGCAGGGCCTAGAAGTCCCTCCACATGCCATGCTGTGATGTGGGATCCTGAGGATGAACAGAACACAGAAGTCACATGTGAGGCAGAGCGTGCTATAGCCCAAAGACACATGGCTGCTCCTGCTGCACCCAGAACTGTTCCTGTCCTGATCCCTTCCAGAGCAGATGAAGAGAAATGTCTGGGTACAGAGTGGACTCCAGAGACCACCGATGCCCAGGAGATGGGCTCCCACCTCCCATTAAGGAGTGTTGATATTGCATCTATGGCCCACCATGCCTTCACCCTGGGCTCTCACACCTAGTGTAGAGACGGCCAGGTATGAAGTGATACATCCTGTGAGTCAACAACCCAACAGAGTGTTCCAAAGCACCAGGGACAGTCACCCCAAATCCCATCCACCTTGCTCTGCCTTTCAGATGCCCACCGCACGCTCAGGGCTCAAAGCCACTCTGATATCTCGGGGTCAGCAGCAACTGCCAGTCCTGGCCACACTGTCCCGTGCCAACTTCTGAGCTGTTGCCTTTGCCTCCAGGGTTCCACCATGTGTGGAGACCCCCTGGGCCTCTTTCCAGGTCTTAGCAGGAACTCCTCTTCTTAACCTTTTCTTGTCTCCACATCTGCTGGAAGTGGATCTGTCACTCCTGATCATATCCTGTTGCTGATCATGCATGCTCTGTTATTAGACAGTTTAGTCCACATGTCTCAGACGTTTCCCTTAATGGCCCAGTTCCTCAAGGGAAGGAACTCTAACTTATACATTTTTCTGTTTTCAAAAAATACAGCAGCTCCCACCATTGAGATGTCCCTAGTAAATATTTGTTTTGGAACAAAACATCATCCCTAAAGTCCTCTGAATCAGAGTCCTGGGCAAATGATGTTGTGAGGAGAGAAACATAATCTCCTTTTCCTGGGAAGATTGTGGTGAAGAAAGAGAGATATGGCCTCCTTTCTCTAGGAAGATGGAGGAGAGGGGAAAGAGACACATATTTCAGTTTCTAGAAAGATGGAGGAGAATGACAGACATAATATCCTTTCTCTAGGACGACAGAGGTGGGGAGAGAGAAACACGACCTCCTTTCTCTAGGAAGATGAAAGTAAGGGGAGAGAGACATGGCCACCATTCTCGAGCAATAAGGAGGTGAGAGAGAGAGATATGGCCTCCTTTCTAGGAAGATGGAGGAAATGGGAGAGAGAGACACAGCCTCATTCTCTAGGAAGACGGAGGTGAGGGATAGAGGCATGACCTGCTTATTAGAAATATGGAGGTGAGGGGAGAGAGGCATGGCCTCCTTTCTCTATGAAGAAGGACTTGAGGGGAGAGAGATATGGCCTCCTTTCTCTAAGAAGATGGAGATAAGGGGAGAGAAACATGGCCTTCTTTGTCAAGCAAGACAGAGGTGAGGGAGAGAGACATGGCTTCTGTTCTCCAGGAAGACAGAGCTATGAAAAGAGAGACACAAATTTCATTCTTTAGAAAGTCAAAGGGGAGAGAGACATGGCCTCCTTTCCCTAGAAAGACAGAGGAAAGAGAGATAGAGACAAGACGTCCTTTCTCTAGGAAGATGAATGTGAAGGGAGAGAGGCATAGCCTCCATTCTCTAGGATGATGGAGGAAAGAGAGGAAGACATGATCTCCTTTCCATAGAAAAACAAAGTTGTGGGGAGAAAGACATGACTTCTTTTCTCTAAGAAGAAACAAGTGAAGGGAAAGAGGCACATCCTGTGTTTTCTAAGAACGTGGAGGTGAGGGAGAGAGACGTGACCTCTTCTCCATGAAGAAAGAAGTGATGGGAGAGAGACACAGCCTCTATTCCTTAGGTAGACAGAGGTGAGGGGAAAGAGACATGGCCTCCATTCCCTAGCAACACAGAAATGAAAGGAAAGTGACACAGTCTCCATTGAAGACAGAACTCTGGGGAGAGACATGGACTCCTTTCTCAAGGAAGACAGGGGACGGAGAGAGACGTGGCCTCCATTTTCTAGGAAGACAGAGCTATAGAAAGAGAGACCTGCCGGGCTCAGTGGCTCAGCCTGTAATACCGCGCCTTTGGGAGGCTGAGGTGAGAGAATTGCCTGAGCTCGCGGGTTCGAGACCCACCTAGGCAACAAGACCTCATCTCTACAATAAATAAAAAAATCAGCTGGGTGTGGCGGCACATGCCTGTAATTCCGGCTACTCGGAAGGCTGAGGCAGAAGGATCGCCGGAGCCCAGCAGGCCGAGGCTGTGGTGGCCGGGAACGGCCACTGCACTCCAGTCTGGGCGACAGAGTGAGACTCCAACTCAAAAAAAAAAAAGAGAGACCAGCCTCCATTCTCTAGAAAGTCAGAGGTGAGGGGAAAGAGACATTGGCCTCCTTTCACTAAGAAGACAGGGATGAGGGGAGAGAGACATGACCCTCATTCTCTAGGAAGATGTAGGTGAGGGGAGAGAGACACCTCTCATTTCTCTATGAAGAACAATCTATGGGAAGAGAGACACGGCTTACTTTCTCTAGGAAGACCAAGTCAAGGTAGACTCAGGCCTTCTTTCACTAGGGAGATGGGTGAGGGGAACAGACATGGGTTCCTTTCTCTAGGAAAATGGCAATGAGGGAGGAGAATCATGGCCTCCTTTCTCTAGGAAGACAGAGGTGTGGGGAGAGAGACACGGCCTGCTTTCTAGGAAGATGAAGTTGAAGGAGAGAACCATGGCCTCTTTACCCTAGGGAGATGGTGGAGAAAGGAGGAGATATGACTTCCTTTCTCTAGGAAAATAGTGGTAAGGGAGGAGAGTCATGACCTCCTTTCTCTAGGAAGACAGAGATGTTGGAGAAAGACATGGTTTCCTTTTGCTGAGTAGTCAAGTGTGTAGGGAGAGAGACATGGCCTTCATCCTCTTGGGAAACAGAGGTGGGGGAGAAAGACATGGCCTCCTATCTCCTGGAAGATGGAGGTTAGAGGAGAGAGACACAGCTTCCATTGTCATGGAAGATGAAGGTGAGAGAGACAAGGCATCCATTCTCTAGGAAGATGGAGGTGATATAGACATGGCCTCCACCCTATTCTCTAGGAAGACTACGTAATGGGGAGCAAGACATGGCCTCCTTTCTCTATGAAGGAGGAGGTGAGGGGAGAGAGACATGACCTCCACTCTTTAGAAAGACGGAGGTGAGGGAGAGAGATACGACCTTTTTTCTCTAGGAAGATGAAGGTGGGAAAGAGACGTGGCCTCCTTTCATTAGGAAGTCAGTGATTGAGGGTAGAGAGACATAGTCTCCTTTCTCTAGGAAAATGATGGTGAGGGAGAGACACATGATTTCCTTCCTCAAGGAAGATGGTGGTGAGGGGAGAAAGGCACGGCCTCTTTTCTCCAAGAGGACGGAGGTGCAGGGAGAGAAACATATACCCTCCTTTCTCTAGGAGAATGATGGTAAAGAGAGAGGCTTGGATTCCTTTCTCAAGGATGATGAAAGTGAAGGGAGAGAGTTATGACTTCCTTTGTCTAGGAAGATGGAGTAGTGGGGAGAGAGACACGGCCTCCTTTCCTTTGTAAGATGGACAATGAGGGAGAGAGACGTGTCCTCCATTCTCTGGGGAAGGCAGAGGTGATGGAAAAACATGGCCTCCTTTCTCTAAGAAAGGAGGAGGTGAGGGGAGAGAGACATGACCTTTACTCTTTAGAAACCTGGAGGTGCAGGAGAGAGATATGACCTCTCTTCTCTAGGGAAACGAAGATGGGGAAGAGAGACATGGCCTCTTTTCATTAGGAAGACAGTGATTGAAGGAAGAGAGATATTGTCTCCTTTCTTTAGGAAAATGATGATGAGGGAGAGAGACATGATTTCTTTCCTCAAGGAAGATTGTGGTGAGGGGAGAAAGTCACGGCCTCTTTTCTCCAAGAGGACAAAGGTGAAGGGAGAGAAACATAGCCTCCTTTCTCTAGGAAAATGGTGGTAAAGAGAGAGACTTGGGTTCCTTCCTCAAGGAAGATGAAAGTGAAGGGAGAGAGTTATGACTTCCTTCGTCGAGGAAGACGGAGTAGTGGGGAGAAAGACATGGCCTCCTTTCCTTTGGAAAATGAAGGAGAGGGAGAGAGACATGGTCTGCATTCTCTAGAAAGAGTTCGTGAGGGGAGCAAGGAAGACAGAAGTATGGGAAGAGGGACACGGCCTCTTTTCTCTATGGATACAGAACTATGGGAAGACAGACACAGCCTCATTCTCTCGGAAGACAAGGGGAGAGAGACAAACGCAACCTTCCTTCTCCAAGAAGATGGAGTGAGGAAAGAGAGACACAGTCTCCTTTCTCCAGGAAGACAGAGCTAGGTAGGGAGAGACATGGTCTCTTTTCTCTAGGAAGATGGAGGTGAGGGAGAAAGAC
>NW_007232884.1:0-55735 GCF_000164805.1 Carlito syrichta
GGAGGTCGACGCTGGGGTGGCTGTGAGTGTGCCACTGCACTCCAACCTGGGTGACAGAGTGAGACTCCAGCTCAAAAAAAAAAAAAAAAAAATCATGTGGTGGCCAGGCACGGTGGCTCAGCCTGTAATCCCAACACTTTGGGAGGCCGAAGTGAGAGGATTGTCTAAGCCAGGGGGTTTGGAACCAGCCTGAATAACTTGATGAGACCTCATCTCTACAATAAATCACACACACACATAAATTCTACAGGAGGAATTCTACACACACACACACACACACACACACCAAAAACTAACTGGGCATGGTGGCGTGTGTCTGTAGTTCCAACTACTTGGTAGAAGGCTGAGGCAGAAGGATCGTCTAAGCCCAGCAGGTCATGCCACAGCACTTCAGCCAGGGCATCAAGAGTTAGACTCCAACTCAAAAAAAAAAAAAAAAAAAGAAGATATCATATGGTTTTACATCTTTTGGCTAAAAATGTAATGGACAGTCCATCATCAAAAATATAAATTAATAAGAAATATCTATTTTGAGTTGCTTCTTTTTTTTGTGGGGGGACCCTTTTGTAGAATTTATTTCTGGTTAAATTAAAAAAAGTAAAAGTAGGAAATAAAGTTATTCATAATCTTACTACCTTGAGATAACCACTCTTGATATTTTGGTCTATATGTGCCATCATATTCTTATATGATTAAATGTAAAAGATAGAGAAAAATGAAAGAATATTGTAGGGCCTATAAATTCACATATATTCTGCATATGTATTAACATAATACATCTTTATAAAAATGTTAATGTTAATTCTAAGATATTTATTTACAACATATATGTGTACACACTTAAAAGAATATATGTATATATTTTGATGATAAAAATACTTTTGATTCAAAAAAGAGAATACTTTCCAAACTTAGTTTAAAGTAGATTTATAAAACAGAAAGTGACAGCTTTAAAAGAGTTGCTAAAACTCTTGTGTGCTGAAGAGTGCAATAAGTGCTTTTATTCCTGTGTGTACCAGCCCAAATGAATCCCAGCCCCTCTCTTTCTTCTTCATTTAATCTTTGCACAGCATTCAATATTGTGTCTCGAGCTATCTTATATTGCCTCTTGGATGTTCCATCAGCTTTCGTATCTGATGATGATGAAGATGGAACTCATATTTACTTCCAAATTCTAGCTTCTTCCTAATTATTGGCAAAGTCATCATTCTTTACAGGGCAGTCTTTTCTAGACTGCACATTTAACATTTCAAGAAATTCTGCAGGCAAAGTTTGTGAGTAATCAACAAAAATTATTCAAGGTTGATGATGCACTCATAAAATAAATTTATTAGTCCAGTAATATATTGATAATGTATGGATTTCTAAGCCCATAGAAAAGATTTTATTAGACCATAAAATTAAGTTTAAAAGTAATATACAAACACCACATACACTTACATAAAAAAAACACAAGGAGGAAGCTAATGAGCTGAAGCAAAAGACTTTTATTCTTATAACACATGTCTGTCCTTATTTAAATCTCAACAAATTGAAGAAACTACTATGCATTAAACTGGCATGTTTATTGTATTTTAAAGCGGCTTCTAAGTCACTAAGAAAAAGGAATGAAAGTTGTTACTGATTTTGTTAAGCAATAATGCTGAAATAAATAAATGTAAATAAATACAATTTTATTAAACACTGTCTTTATATTCAGATATAAATGGTAAAATGGTTACTTTATTCTTATAAAATTGCTACTTTATTAGTTTGTCTAAAAATTGTTTTCATTTTGGAGTATTCAGAGATCAAATTTTAAAACTCACAAAGAATAAGGAGGTTTTTCCTTTAATAAGATGTTTTCCATTATGGCAATCCTAACATGGTCATCATGAGAAAACTCCCAATTGGTTCATTCTGAAGAAATAATAATAGGATTCTGTCTTCCCTAGAAATGTTAGAAAGATTATTCTTCTGAAATATATTAGAAGTTGACTAAATTGCTGTCAAGGTCAAAATAAAAATTGGAATTTCTTAAAAATTAAGTTAAGGCAGGTTCTTAAGAAATAATTTTTAAATATTATAAATAATTTAGGTATTAATTAGAAAAACTTTAAGTAAAAAAGAAAAAATGGTAAAAATGTAAAATATTTTGCAACCTGAACAAGTCAATTGATACTGCTAAAATTATAAAAAGGAAGTTAATTTTACTCTAGTATTAAAAATGAAATTGATAAGGTAAACTGGAATTGGAACCAGACAATGAAGTTTTAATCATATTAAAAACTATGATTTGCACATTTATAAAAATATATTTTCCCCGAAAATCTTAGTGTCGAACCTGGTGTTTAGTCTTCAAAGTAATTAAAAGTGTGATTCAAGGACCATATGAATCATAATTACCTGATAACTTTTTAAAAAATATAAATTCACATGTATAGCTAATTATTTAATAACTATTTATGACACAGTTGTAATAGAAAATAAGTCATAAAAAGGATGTAAGAATTGGGAGCTTAAATCCCTTCCATTATGGCAAATATTGGTCATAGCCTTTCCTAAGAAAGTAGTGAACTATGCTCATTTCTAAACCCCAGTAATAACAAAGAATGTGAAAAAATTCAGAAAAGGTCAATGAATGGCTAAATATTGGAAAATTAGATTTCTGCTCTAACTTCAGAAATTAGAGGCAAAGCCATACTTATACTGTATGATTAAAAGAGATCAAAGTTCTGTTACTGCGTTAAAAAAAGTTCACTCTCATTAGCGGGGCTCGTTGGGTCAGCCTGTAATCCCGCACTTTGGGAGGCCGAGGCGAGTGGATTGCCTGAGCCCGCCAGTTCGAGACCAGCCTGGGCAACTTGGCGAGACCTCATCTCTACAATAAATAAAAAATGAGCCGGCTGTGGTAGCGGCCTGTGGAGCACGCGCCTGTGGTAGCTACTTGGAAGGCTGAGGTGGAAGGATCGCCGGAGCCCAGCAGGTCGAGGCTGCGGTCGCCGCAAGCGGCCACTGCACTCCAGTCTGGGCGACAGAGTGAGACTCCAACTTAAAAAAAAAAAAAAATTCACTCTCTCTCTCTTTCCCCCCTCCTTTCTCCTCCCCATCCCTCTTCCTGGTCCTCTTGTTCTCTCTCATAATTGCAAAATGTACACAGTTCCTTTTACCCCTTTGAAATCTGCATTACTATGTAAACTTTTTCCAGAAAATAAGTAGAAATTTTTATCAAAAACCAAGAAAACAATGACTATGCAATACACTAGTGCTATAGTCCCCAAATAGTCATTAGTTTTACCTGCCCCGACTCTTTCCCTTACTTGATGCTCTGCCATGGAGACTAGCACTATCACTGTATAAATCCTTTCTTTAGACTGAGGCATTTTTGCAGCTTGCAGACTTTTTTCTTGGCCATCACTCAGTGATGTTACCATTTTTGATGTAGACTAACAGTATTCTCAAACTTTAATATGCATAAGAATCACCTGAGGATCATGTTAAAATGCAGATTCAGGTCCAGTAGATCAAGGTGGATTCGGATGTGCATTTCTAGCTAGTTCCCAGATGATGGCTATACCACTGGTATATGGTCCACACTAACGTTAATTAACTTATGATCCTCAAATTTATAAATGATACCTATTAGAGAAGAAGTATCCACAGGATACAGAATAAACCCATATTTTAATCCACTAAAGAGGGCTGATAAATGACCTAACTGGAGACAACAAAATAGGCCTCTCTTAAGAAGACTGCTGCAGAATCTTTTAAGGGCTATGGATTCCCAGAGGAGAGGTGAAATTAATCTTGCCAAACAGTAATGGGAGAAGGGGGAGTTGGAGGTCACCAAATGCTAATTTCACTGACAACACAATTTTTTAGCAATGTGATCATTCAGAGAAATTGAATTTGGGCTAATAAAGGGAACACTAGCAAAATTATCATAGTCTTTTCTAGTCTTTTTTTCTCTTGAGGTAAACAGACTTTTTGAATGACTAAACACAATCTGAAAAACTTCCTTTTCAATTTTTCACTTGGGATTTTATAAACAATTTTTTTCTTAAGTATTCAATTATGTGAACCTCATTAGTATTAATAACTGTACAAATTTTAGCCTTTATAAGATTAATAATCATGACTTATGCTTTACAATTCTTGTTTCTTTACTTGTTAGCCCAAAAAGTAATGATAATGGTTTGTGTTTTACAACTCACAAATTATCCACAAAATAATTTCTTGGTGGAACAGAATATATATTATATATGACTGTGTTAACTTTAGGAATATGTGCCAAAGATTATATATGTATTCTCATAACTATATAAACTAATTCTATTCTATTTCATAATAAATAACTAAGTTCAGTTTCTTTTGACTAGGAAAACAACATCTAATGAGATTATAAAATTGTTCAATTCTTTTACTTTTTAAACAATAAAATAGCTATAAAAATTCACTAGCAGTTTTTGAATAATGAAATTAATTCTACTTTATATTTGTACAATTATCCTACCCCCATCTTGTTTTTGTAACTAAAATTCAATTTTATCTGATACACCTAGTGATCTGTACTAACATTACTAAATCAGTGATGTTTGCGTTAAGAATTTAATCTCTAGGTAATACACTGAAATGTAGGAAATAAAAAAATGCTGACGTGGAAAAATTCTTATCAATTTTGTTTTAAATATTTAGGATAAAAATAGTGAAATTAAAAAATTAATATTTTCTGTGTCTTAAAGTATAAGCCTTTTCTGTATTAATAATCTATATTTTACTATATCAACCTACTATAAAATCGACAAGTGAGATAAATTTAGGTGCACAGGCAATGGCAGATTGTTCATACTTAATTTCAAAAACACCAAAGAGGCAGAAAAGGCATGATGAAGGGGCATCATACCTATAAGAAAATGACTAGAGGATTCAAAAACAATCAACTGCCATACAATAATCCTGTGCTGCTTTTCTCAGGGCTACAAGGATCCTTAGGTTCTGCAGAAAGTCCTGAATCCAACACTTCTGGAAACACTGGCTAGAAGTAATGTTTGGGGCTCAGAAGAGCCTCCCAGTCAGTAATCTTATAGGGTCAACCTTATTGATTCTTTAGTAATTTGACCAACACAAGTGCAATCATCTATTTCCTCAAGCCTTTTCATTCTTTTCAACTGTGTAGGTGGAGGCCAAGCAACTGCTAGGAAATGAAGCACAGCTTGCAAGGAGTATTTTATAGAGACATGGAATTAGCCACTAGTAGGAAAAAACAAAAAGCACAAACAGATGGTACCATTAAAATATTGTTGCCAAGTAATTATATAGTAAAATTTTGTCAGGGGAGAATAATGGTCAATCAATCTTTGCATGAAAGTGAAATAGAAGAGTGGTTTTTAAATGTAACATTTGGAGTCTAGAATCAAGTCTAAGCTCAATTTAACAGCACGGTTATTTTCGATACCTTTTGTAAGTCTCAGTTTTCTCAAGCCAAAGTGGTGATAAAATAATTCCTACCTCATAACATCTGAAATTACATGAAATAATTTCTGAAAAGTATATCACATACAATGCTTAACTATCACAAGCTCACATTTAAGTCTTAGCTATTATTATAATTCATCAATTTTAAGAAGTTACTGCTTATAAAACATATTATCAATTTAATAAAAGCTTTTCAAGGAAGTATACTCTTTTAACTATATACAGATATATAAAACGTATGCCAATTTCAGAGAAATTGATTTTTATTAAAAAGTCATAGAATAAAATAAAGTTGTACTTATTGTTTACCAAGTTCACTTCTGATTTATCACAAGGTTTTCAGGAAAGTCATTCATAACTGCATAAATATGTGTGGAGATGTGGATGTATGTGTGGTTATATACTCATTTATGTTTATAATAACTATAACAATTAATATATATAATATGAAATAAGAAAAGTTTGAAAAATTAAAGAATAGGTCTTTATGTCTCACTAGAAAATAAAAACGATAAATATCTAATGGCAGCAAAGATACATGTACTGTGCTGTCATGCATTACTATGTATTGACAGTTTCAAAATTACTCATATTCAAACCTTAATTTTTGTGGATCATAGTACAGTCTTTTTTTTTTTTTTTGAGTTGGAGTCTCACTCTGTCGCCCAGACTAGAGTGCAGTGGCCGCTCCTGGCCACCGCAGCCTCGACCTGCTGGGCTCCGGCGATCCTTCCGCCTCAGCCTCCCAAGTAGCCAGAATTATAGGCATGCGCTACCACGCCTGGCTGATTTTTTGATTTATTGTAGAGATAAGGTCTCGCTGCCCAAGCGGGTCTCGAACCTGCGGGCTCAGGCAATACAGTCTTTTAAAATAATCTATTGGTTAGCATAGCTGTTAGCTTTAACCTCTTCATCAGTTGATACAAAATTTATGACTACTCTAAGAGTTAGTTTTCCCACTTCATAAAATAATCTACACATATCTTACATTCTGCCAAAGAGAGCTGAGGGACACATATCTGCTTTGCCAAACTGCAATTCCAGTGCTGCTCAAATGGTAAAATGGTAGATGGTTATATTTCTAGACTTGTGTGTGTGTGTGTGTGTGTGTGTGTGTGGTTTTAAAATAATTTATTTAATAAAAGAGTAGTTCAGAATTACAAAAAACGCAGATATGACATAGATATGGAAATATCTTTTCTGAAAGGTTAGAGAGTAGTAAAAATTCTGAAAGGTTTATAAAAATCACATAAGCATCTGACCCTAAAAAATTGATTCAACTGTGTCTTTTTTCTTCCTCAGCATCTCAGTGAATGAAAAACTATTATATGACAATGACAGAAGCAAATACAGATTCAGATAATGGTACTCTTGGAGCCTTCGCCTATTTCAAAAGAATCCTATTTATAAAAAGGCACATATCAAGGATAAATCTAAAATGATAAAACTTCCATGAAGGAGCAATTGTTTCTTCATCTTTCTATGCAAACATACATTAGTCTCCATCCTTTGCTAGCTCCTGCATAATGAATTGCAACAGAACACAAATTATTTTTTCTTCTAGTGGCAGAGAAGTCTACAGAAAGAACATGACTCACAAAAGGTGAAATGAAGGTGAAACAAAAAAAAGTCATTTTTGATGTCACGTTAAATAAATTGCACTGCAAATGAGAAAGGTGTGTAGCAGAGGATAACAAATTTACATTTATTGTTAACATATAGTTTTCTTTATGGCTGAATATAACACTGTGTGTGCAACTGAATCCACTCTGCTTTTGCTGTCTTAAAATCTTAACCATTTTACATTTGAACTTGTGTTTTGAAAGTGAAATCTGATGGGACAATGAAGCGTGAACATGAGCAAAGAATATGTCTGTAATATGTATTGGTCATTTCTTGTTGCTTTATTCTCATATAGTATTTTTAATGGCATATAAACATAGAATTCTGGTGCACTCATGGTCCATGAGAGCTCACTGAGTCTCAAAGTGAGTACAGAGGTAACAGTATTGCATTGATAACCCTGAGACAGCTTTCCATTAGAATCAGAATTTGCTTCCAACACAGATAGAAAGCATTCTAAAAAACCACAAATGACTGTGGAACTCCACTACATCTTTTCTTATTTGTGTTGCTTCCTTCTACTAGCCAGCAAATTATACAGGAAACGATAACATATAAACAAAGGGTAAGATAAGGTGATCACACACACAAAAAACTGAATACCTCATGTTTTCACTCATAAGCGGGCCCTAACCATTGGGTGCAAGCACAACAGCAGGAACAACTGATGCTGTTCGGCTGCATGGCTAATGGTAAGAGGGGGAGGAAAAGGGGCACACAATAACCCACTGGTTACCATGCCCACTACCAGGTGGAGAGGGGGCACGTTAGAAGCCCAAACCTCACCAGCACACAACTTAGTTATAAAGCAAACTCACATGTACTCTACAAATCTAAAATTAAAATAAATAAATAAATACAAGGTAATTACAGTTTCTTTCTTTTCTTTTATCCCTACTAATCAAAAGACAAAGGTAGTGAAGGGTAGGGACCACACAAAATTTAGAATAAAAGAACTTGGTAAAAGAATCTAGCAATAGTGCAGCTATTTTAGTGTAGCTCTAGCCCTGTCTCACTTTGCTGAGCAGCTCTACTGATGATTAGCAAGAAACAGAACCAGCATTCCTGGGCTTAAAAACCTGGTAATTATTCTAAGCCCCTTAAGTCTGTCCAGTTCTAATTATTCTTCTTCCAGGCATCTGTGCTTCTGGCCTTGATGTATTGTTATTAGTTCACTGTGACCAGCTTCTAGCCCACCACCTGGAATCATGAGATACCGGTGCCTAGTGATGTTAAGACACAAGACTTATGTGATTTCTGTTATCTACATCAAAGAACTGCAACTTTAAACATTCTACTTAGCCCAAATTCCTCTCTAAGAGCTTTAAATATACCCAGTCCCCCAGTCTTGGAGGCCATACTCACCTATGAGTGCTGACCCCTTTCTGTCTGTGGAAAGTGGATAATAAACTTTACTTTTTCTGTGTCGCAAATCTTTGCCTCTTTCCCATGGCACCAGCCCGCCTTGCCTCAGTTTACCCTTTCAAGTCAAGAGTGTTGATAAAGTGTGCATGTATCAGGAACTAAAATAAAAACAATTGAGTAAGTTTGTGCAGTGTTTCCATTGTTCTGATAAGAATGAAAGGCATATGCATATATGAGCTATGAAATATGAATTGTATAATTTTGTTGACTTTGTATGATTTATATGTTGTGATTTGTGTACTTCAAACTGACATTGTACAATATAAGTTGAATGGTAAAATTGATAATATTTTAAAGTTTAAATTTTTCCCTTTTCAGGATTATATTTAATCTAAAATTTTAAAAAATGAAAATAGAGAAAGAAGTCATAAAAAAAGCAAAAAGTATCTTTGATTACTTTAATGGCATATTTTTCCTGTTTTTTGAACTGGGAACCCACATTTTCATTTTGCTCTGGAGCTCGCAAATAATGTGAGCATCCCTGGCTATAAAGAAAAAATTTGAGTAGGCAGACTTAAGGCTGAAATCTAGCTTTGCATTTTACTGAAAGTAAAACCACCAGGTACACAGGACCTGAATTTGTTTGGTGACAAAATTTCACTTTAACAGAAGGGAGTGAGTAAAATGAAAGAAAAACACTGCACAGGGTACAGTCACATGGTTTTCCTCTGTGGTTCCTTCCTCACTTGACCATGGACTGCTTTCTATGATGCTCAATTGCATTCACTTTAGCTGCAATTCTTCACCTCAGTCCAGAGCTGACCCTTCATTTCCCTTTATTCAGTAAACATTAGTGATTCAGGTTTTCTACTCCATACTTGCTTCCTAAATCATCTTGTCCACAGTTATCCCTTTAAAAACCAACATTTGTTTAAAATTCCTTTAAAAAGGCAGATGAGTTTCAAATCTGTCTAACCCACACCTAAACTCTCTCGTTGGTGCTAGCTTTACATATTCAACTACCTACTGGACATCTCCCTTGCCTTCCCGATGTGTCCTTCAAAATTATCTGATCTAAATAAAAATCACTACCCACCTACCTCCAGTCTTGCCAAAGTATCCACCTCTGTTTTTCCCATTTTAGTTACTAGTTCTATTACAACTAGTCATCCAAGCCAAAAACGGAGTTTTATTCAAAAGTCCTCTCTCTCTCTCTTGCACCCTCCACATCCAAACACCAGATTCTCTCAAAACTGTCTCCAAAAACCCTTTGAATCTTTCCTTTTCTTTCTATCTGCAATGATAGTTGAGCACAGACCAAACTATTTGACCTGGATTATTGTTCTTGGTTCCTATTATCATGCTCCTCCAATTTATCCCAACACTATGCTGCCTGTATAATATTTCTAAAGGGCAAATTTGATCACATAGCTTCTTGGCTAACAAAATCTATTAATAATATCTCACCACTTTCTGATACAAAGTCCAGCATCTTGAATTATTCATACACTTATCTTCAAAATAATGTCTCTCTGTATTTTTCTTTTTTTAGGAAGTAAATAAAAAATGTGTTTATTTATTTATTCAGTAAACTCTTATATAACACTTATTGTGTTCCAGGCACCGTTCTTAGTGCTTCATACACATTCATTCATTCATGCTGTTGCATAATTTTTTAATTTTAAAAAAGTTATTATAAGTACATAATAGAAGTTTATATTTATGGAGTACATATGATGTTCTGATGCAGGCATTTTTCCTAAAACATTTTTTCTAAAAGCTAGGAACATAGAAAGAAGATAGTGAGGTTTCTCAGAATGTTTTCTGAGAAATAAAAGCCAATCAATCACATCTGCTCTGTTCTTTAGCTAGGTACTTTTAAGATGTTTCCTTACCTAAGAGCATTATGATATATAAAAGTATGTACTACTGCATCAACATTGCACTATGAGATTTATTCAGACTAACTAGATTATTTTATTTTATTTTAAAATTAAATTAAATTTATTTTTTATTTTTATTTTTTATTTTGAATATGTGGGGTACAATTCAGGGTTAGGTATACAAATGTTCATTAGGCAGGTACCCTTGTTGATGAAGTGTGCACCCCCTGGCATTCTCCCACTGCTGCCAATCCTGCCCCCCAACCCTCCTGATCATTTCCCACTATGCCAATCCGATTCTTATAGTATTACAATAGTTGTTCAAGGTCCGCTTATGAGTGAGATACTCGGATCTTTGTTTCTGTGATCACTCAGTATTATAGTCTCTAAGCCCCTCCAAGTTGCTGTGAAGTTGATAATTTTGTCCTTCTTTATGACTGTGTAATATTTCATTGTTCATATATACCACTTTAAAAAAAATCCAGTCCTTGATGGACAGCATGGTTAGTTCCATATTTTTACTATCGTGAATAATGCTGCAGTAAACATGCATGTGTAGGTATCTTTTTCATAAAGTGGTTTAGTTTCCTCTGAAATATTTTAAATAATGAATATTGTTTCATGGTTCAGCTGAACTATACAGGAGTGATATTCAAAATATTTAATCATGAATATGACTGCACCAACAAATCAGAACAGATAAAGGCAAGGTTAACCTATAACTTCCATGCCAAGAAGGGAAAAGATATTTACATCAAACATTACTCTTCTAGTTGTGGAATCAAGGAACTGTGATCACTAGATCCTAGGTCTCTGGAAGGAGGCTAGAGGTGGGATGTGGGGGGTGGAGATACTGGAGGACTTTAAGTTGCAGATATTTATGAATTTTTATGGTAATAGTTCAATATTTTAACAGCTGGTATAAGCGATGTTGGTGTATAGCAACTGAATATTGACCAGTCTGTAGGGTTTGTATCATTACTCATGAATGTGAAATTGTTCAATGATTATTTTCCTAAAAATTTGTATTTCAATGAGATGGCAAGAGTGAAGGAATATAATTTTAATTAATAGGGAGATAGTTGATATAGAGGACTTTTTTTCTTGCAGGGAAAGGTAGTTTGGAAATCATTTGTTCACTCATTAATTCAAACACATTAAGTATCTATTTACATCAGATGTTATACAAAGAGGTATACACACTAGCTCTAGAAATCTGATGAACAATATTGTTAATAATGTACCTATAGATAACAACACTACATTGTACACTTAAAATTTTGCTAAGAGTATATCTCATGCTAAGTGCTCTTTTTCTTTTTGGAGTTGGAGTCTCATTCTGTGCCCCAGGCTGGAGTGCAGTGACTCACTCACAGCCATCACAGCCTCCACCTGCTGGGCTCAGGTGATCCACCTCAGTCTTCCAAGTAGCTGGAACTATAGGCACACGCTACCATGCGTGGCTTATTTTTTGATTTATTGTAGAGACGAGGTGTCACCAAGTTGCACAGGTTTGTCTTGTCCTGAACCCCTGGGATCAGGCAATCCTCTTGCCTCGGCCTCCCAAAGTTCTAGGATTACAGGTTTGAGCCACCACCCCAGCTAAATGTTCTTACCAATAAATAAATAAATAAATAGTCAAAAAACAAAAAACATTAGATCTGGAAGAATCTTAGGAAAACTTAATCCCAATAATTTCATCTAAAAATGAGAAAATCAAAATCGGAGCCACTTAAGGACCTATTAAGGAGAAACATAATTCTCCTGGATTGCTCTCTCTCATGCATGAAGTAAGTGATTCAGTTTCTTTCTAAGTTGAGACACTGCTATCTTCAACACATGACCACAATACCAGTTGAAAGGAGAAGAAACATATCATGTCTTGACCTGGAAGTAGCCTATGACACTTGCATTCATATTACATTAACTAGGGTTCAGCGACATGACATTCACTTAACTCAAGAGAATGCCAGGGAGTATTGGTTGCTTTTGTGCTTAGGAAAAGGATGAAACTGGTGTTCAACTAGCCAGTCTCTACGACTTCTCTGATTAGAAGGGCAGGCTCTGGGCATTCTTCCCTGTCTTCTGAGCACTGAAAGTCTGAACAAAATCACTGCTCCAATTACCTGCATTGGCAAATGCCCTCAAAATGAAACTCAGATTCAGGGCTCCATTTGACTTTGGCAAAAGTATTTTTGCCACTTCCTGGAAGCATTTCTGAAGACATTTTCAAAAAGGTATATATCATTTTCGGTTATTTTAAGTGAAAGATAACTCTAGGTTACTTGGTACATCATAGTATAGAAGACAGGAGTCACATTTTATATTTATTTTGTTAATTTTACCTCTAGTCTTTTTTTGACACTCTTTCCAGTCTCTCTTTATAAGTTAGACATTGATTACTATTCAAAGTATATTCAAACACTTTGGGATCTATTTCCTAATTTCAGCCTTTAGTTTTCTTCATTAAAGTCACTAATAAAAGTGTTCAACAAGGCAAAAACCATTTTAAGTCTTCTTCCAAGTAAACATTGATGCATATGGACAACGTTTGGATGCTTTTCAGCATGTTATTCTTTCTATTTTCATCAGGAGTTTTGCAAATTTTTTACTTTCAGTGTTATACTTTGAAACTGCCCAAAACTCTGGAGCCATTCACTCCCAGTCATAAATCATATCTTCCCTTTCTCTGAAATATCTAAAATATGCTGTGATATAGCATTTCATCTATCAGAATTAGTCACGCAAAGTTAGTTCTTTATATGTTACTACTGTGGCTGGTGACAATGAAGAGCTGGTATCAAACACCATTTGGTTTTAGGCTCTGACCTGAAGCAGCAATAAATAGTCTAGCAAACTTTAAATACACAGTGAGCTCACATGCTAACCAATATGTATCCACCTGTTCAATTTATTTGTTTTGTTTTGGGTTTTTTTGAGTTGGAGTCTCACTCTGTCACCCAAACTGGAGTGCAGTGGCCGCTCCCAGCAATCCTTCTGCCCCAGCCTTCCAAGTAGCGGAACTCCAGGCAGACGCTACCACGCCCGGCTAATTTTTTTGATTTATTGTAGAGATGAGGTCTTGCCAAGTTGCCCAGGCGGGTCTCGAACCCGCGGGCTCAGGCAATTCACTCACCTCAGCCTCCCAAAGCGCGGGATTACAGGCTGAGCCACCGAGCCTGGCTTTCACCTGTTCAATTTAAACTGTGGATAATTGTCAATATTCTGTACTTTCATTTCTAGTGAAATTACGTCTCCAGTCTGTTTCATCTCAAGCTTTTTCTGGAGAAGCAATTGTGTCATCTTTGTCTCCATCTTTTTAAATCAAGGGTAAGCAACCACCTTTGCTTATCATTTCCAGATAGTTTTCAACATGCATTTCTCTTTTTTTTTTAAATTCTTTTTACTTTGCTTATTTTTCATTTAAGCTCACAAAGTGAAGTATCAATCCTGATGAAGTCTACTTTAAAATTGGCAAACAAAGAATTAGATAATCCCTAAGCAAAATACTTAGGTCTAATATTAGAGTTGTAAGATTAAATTGTGAAGACTTAATTATCTTGTTATTTTGGGTGTATTTGCACTGTAAGTCTGTAAGCTGAAACAAATAGAATTAGATTGCTCTTTTTGAAGTTCTTTGTGCCATTCCTTAAATGTTCATGGTTCCTTTCATACTTTGGGGATTAGTACTCATCTATATACAGTATTTTACCAGGTGAAACTAGAACATTCAAAAATAAATTAAACAGCTTGCATGCTACATGAAATCTGCTCACACTGAGGCTGATTCATGTCTAATAAAATCTGATGCCTACTTTATCAAGTTTAAATCAAGAATCTCTGAATAAAAGACATGTATTTTTATTTTGCTGTTCATTGGGGCACACAAAACAAGTCCATCTAATGTGATTATTGAGTTAAAATATCAGCTTGAAAGATGAAAATTAATATATCTCTAATGGTTTTGTGCCTTGGCATTATTGGTTTCAAAATACAAAGGTAGTTTTTACATGTTTTAGGAAAGTGAGATGTTCTTTCCTTTTTTTGAACAAATGGAATAATTTACATGACTTGGAGTATAAAATTAAATGTTTATATCATATTTGTTCTAATCTTTTGATTTAGTAATGGTTAATAGATGTCAAAACTGTAATATTTTGCACATTTTGTTTTAATATAAGATTTTTACCCTTATCAAGAACACTGCCTGGCTTACTTGATCACAGATTCAGCATAAAGAAGGTACTTTACAATTTCTGCCTAGGTTGCTTGGAGGATTGAAGGTTGAGGATATTTTAAGGGGTGAGATCAAAGTTAAATGTCTTCCTATTTTTCCTCTTGAAGTGGAATTCTGAGATTGAGTGAAAGGATTGAGAAGCTTGTAGAAACATCTACATTACACATGGGATTTTGTGATTCTCAAGGCACTCTTTCCGGGCATTCTAGACCTTGAATACAAGCCTCTAGGAAAAGCTCTACACACATCTCTTAAACACCAAATAAAGACTGGGAGCACAGAAAACAGAAATATAGATGAGCCAGAGGCAATGCTTCTGGCTGTGCTCTATGGGTGTTATTCAGGGGTTTGGGAGTTTCTATATGCCTTGCAACAGGATGTGTAGCTTCTGAAAAAGACAAAGGCCCAAGGTTCAGGGCATACAGATGACTGTTGGCAGGAACTTCCCAAATAGGGACAAAGGAACATGAACTTCAGAGAGAATGCAAGACAAACACCAAGAAAAAGCCAGATGGAATCAGCTGCATCTATGTGGTCTCTATCTGCAGAGCTGGCCAGAACAGGCACTCTGGCTCCTTAGCTCCACCAAAATTGGGTAAATAAGCCCATGCTTCTAGTTGATGCTCCTTGGAGTTGGGGATGGGGAGACAGTGAGTATATATAAGCATAGAGACTATCTGAATCAGTCTAAATGTTATAGCAGATTTAAAGTGATACTCACACCCCATCTTTTCCTCACCACCCAACATGCTGTATCCATGCTAAGAACACACTACTCACTATATAATTATCATCTCTTTTTGTGTGTATCTAAGCAAGGTGTGAAATGTTTGCAACCTCATTAACACATAATAGATATCACACTTAGTTTAAAGCTGTACTGTAGCCAGATACTACACCCCTTTTAATAAAAGTAGCCTTAAATTATCTTCTTCAATTTTTCACTCAAACACTCGATGACATTTGAGTATTACAACCAGTCTGACCCTGAAAATCTGATACACAAATTAACTGCCACATTAACTAAGCAGGTAGGTTATTCAACTCTGGAGAAATTCTAGCTTTTAAAAAGATTTTCCTGGCAATAAAATGAAAATTGCTTCTTTGGTATTTTACTGGTAATCCTAGTTCTGCCCTCTGTAGAAGTACAAAATAACTGACATTTCTCTGGAAAAGATTTCATTATTTAAAAACAATTATTGTGCTACCAAAGATTTTCTTGGAGCTAAACATCAAGGTTATTACTTATAAGACAATATTAATATTATTTATTATCCTACATTTCCTGTGGGAGAAAGTGAAGATTTTCCATTTTATATGCATTGTTGATCCAGAAGCTTTGATAAGCACGGTGTTTGTTTTAATGTATGTTTGGGAATGTCATACAGGGTCTAGTGTTGAGAAGATACAAGCTAGTGCCATTGTTTCCTTAAGACTTTATAGAATTGTCAGTCAAGGGAACAAGTCATTGAAGAGAATTACTGTTTCCTCTTTTTCTGACTGAGGCATAAATTGATGATACCATTTGCCCAAGCAAAAGATATGGGAACCAAACTTTCCTTTGTCATGGATTGCATAAGGTAGATTTATACTAGCAGTGTCAAAATTCTTTTCAAACAGTCTAAATACATATAATGCTGCCACATTTATTTACATATTTACCATACTTGGGATGTACCCTAGGCACTAGATAGCTAGTTGTAAACAAAACACAAAATTCAGCGCTCATGGAGCTTACATTTTAGTAATGGAATCATCATTAACTTTATTTATAAGTACAGATGTATATGAACGAATTAGTCCATTTATACCAGTTTAAATTAGGTGAATAAACACATGTAAAATAATGTTGCTTGTGCATTTTAAACAATCCTCACTTAAATCAAACTTCAATGAATATACCGAATCTGGAGATAAGTTAATATACTATAATTGAGAATGCAGAATTTACCGCCATTAATTACATAAATGAGGATAAGTGTTAAAGTTTACTATTACATGTAAAGCATTCTGAATCCTTTCTTTTCCTTTCTATAGGTCTATGCCATTTTTATTTTATTATTGTTATTATTTTGTCTCCTATGTGTGGGTCACTATGTTCATTCATTCAAAATAATACTGATATATCAGCCATACATTGAGGCGTTAGTGTATGATATCATCATTTTACATTTTATGTGCAATTTGTAAAGTTGGCAGTGGTTTTTTTTTTGTTGTTGTTGTTGTTGTTTTAGAAAACAGGATTTATTGAGAGAACAGAAAAGCTCCCAGAGCAGGAGGGGGCCCAAAGGGGTTGCCTGAATTACTTTTCATTTTGCAATTGAGAAAACTTATATTTAGAGAAATCAACCCACTTATTGAGACACATGACAAGAGTCAGCTGCATTTTAAATCATGGTCAGTATGATTCAAGCATCTGAGCACTGAACAATGACATTTTTTACTTTGTGCTCTGCGTGGTATGCTGCAAACCATGGCATCTATCTTTCCTTGTTATTTAATTTTATCACAAACAAAAGATAATAACTATTATACCTAATCATGCAGGTAACATATTTATTGAGCGTTTACCATATACCAGACATTTTCACACTACCAGAACTGCATACAGTAGTGATTCAAACTCACAAAAGTCCTCTTTGGAGAAATCTACTTCCCTGGATTCCAATCATTAGAAAGCTTTGCTTAAAATGTATAAGTATAAACCAATAAACATTTAAAACCCTTTAAAACAATTTTTCAAGGCAAAGTATAAATACCTTCTCATGTTTTCACATCACCAAGAATATAAACAGTAGAGAGTAAAGAATCTCATTTAATGTCTTATAAAAGAGCACTGGAGTAGAATGAAAATAAGATCCTATAGAGAAGATAATAAATTTGCCTTTTCTCTTTCCTCCTGTGCCAGGGCCACCTCCCCTTTGGCTCCACTGTTGGTGGCAGAGCTCAGAGCAGTCAGCTAATGACTCACAGCATGAAGCAGCCAGTCTTAATGTCCTCTCCTTCCTCCCCCAAATCCTAGCACCTCAAGAAGCGATCAGCATTGTGTTTCCCATTTCTAGTTTCACTGTTTCTATTTCTCCACCATAATTAAATTAATATATATATGTATACATATATACTTTCTTTTTCAAAGTTTGAAATTAAAAGGACTGTATTCTGAGACTATATTTGATCTGGGTACATGCTTTTCCAGCCTAGAAAGTGTCAGGTTTCAGGTAGGTTAAAAGAGAAACTACTTGATGAACATACATTACTCCACAGATAATCTTTCAGAAATGTATATATTTGCTACACCAGTAGAAGTTTTCCTTATATACTTTATATGACATCCATTAGCTATTTTCCAAAAATTATAGGCATTAAGACTACAACTCATTTGTGAATTATTTTTCCCTGCAAATACAAAGTATATTCCCAGCAATTCAATACTGCAGCACTGATAACACCTGTAGGTCTCAATATACATGCATGTAACCTCTGGTTTCTTTTGCCTAAAACTCTGTTTGTCTAAGAATAGTATTCAAAATTACTGGAAAAAATTTCTACTTAATTCTCATATATTGTCAAAAATTTATTAAATTTCATTATAGTACAATGCCAAACCAAAGAAATATGGCATAGACCTTTACAGGATACATTTGTATTAATTCTCACTATATTTTCAATCACTCTATATTCAAAATTAGTTTTCCTTCTTTTCAGTTTAGAAAATTATATAAGAATTAGGAAGTTAAATACTTGGCTGCATTCCCAACATCCAGATTAGTGATAGCACATAGTAAGTGCTCAATACCTATTTTTTATAAGTGAGCAAATAAATGAGTTAAAAGCTACAAATGAAACATACTGAACTATCTCCACTTCATTTCCATGAAAAATAATAGTAGCTAAACAAGCTTAACAAAACATTTCATTTACATAAGTCTTAAACACAATATTATAAGTGACTAGCACTATTTTCTTAGACGATATAATCAATATTCATACGTATACAGCAATTTTACTTAGAAGATACAATCACTTAAGTATGAGAAGTGGCTGTTTTCTTTATAGTTCTCTCTCTTTCCCAATCTCTCCCTCTCCTTCATCTTTTCATTCCTTTCTCTCTGTCTTTCTGTCTCTGCTTCTCCTTCCCTTCATATATACGTGCAGACATACAAAGAATCTAGAAAGTCTTTTCAAATACATTATCACTCTTTGTGCACATGGATCCATCCAATTTGAACATAAATTCCATTTTAAGATCACACATGAAAAGCTTTCATTCCTCAAAGAATCTCCAAGTACCATGCATGTTATTTTTCAAAGACTGGGTTTACATTAGAGCTTACAGGATGCTGCTTTCATCATTGACTCAATTTTTATCAAAATTGAATTGCCCTCTTCACTTTATTTCCAAATCCCTTGCTTTAAATTCTATACCAAATGAAAATCCAAATACACTGCCAAATAGAATTAACTATCCTTGTCACTATTAGTTCAAATATAACTTCATGAATATAAATAGTTTGCAATTAATTATAAGAATATAAATATGTGGTTGGGCTTTAGGTGGTTTTCCTGACAGAGAGGAAAAGTGAAATTAAATCATTTAGTAGTGGGTCTTCTACATAGTGCACACTACATTTCTGGAGCTGAGTGAATTATCTTTCAAGTGATTCAATCTAATTAAAAAATTGACCAAATTTTGAACTGGAAATGTTTGCAGTTTTCAAAGTTATTGTGCATCTTAGGCAGTGAGAGAAAAGGAGAGAGATAAAAACCAGAGAGACTGTAGTTACATAACTGCAATATGTGAGATCATCACTACAGACCATACAGGAAAGTGTGTGTGTGTGTGTGTGTGTGTGTGTGTGTGTGTGTGTGTGTGTGTGTATGTGTATGCGTGTGTGCGTGTATGTGTGTGTGTGTGTATGTGTGTGTGTATGTGTGTGTGTGTGTGTGTGCAGAGAGACAGAGAGAGAGCTAATTTACAAACTTGGTACAAATTTAATGCATGAAAACCCTGTGAATGATCCATTCAGAGTTTAAATACTACAGTGTCTGTGCTTTCCTTCTGCTTTTCTTTGCCCTCATTTCTTCCTTCTATACTCCATTTATTCAGATAAAATTGCTGAATGCCAAGTTATGTGCTAGATAGTGTTCTATGTCCTAGGAACACAGTAGTAAAAATCAGGCAAAAATTCCCTTTTTAAATGAACTTTTATTATAATGGATGGAGAAAAAGATAATTAACAAATAAGTAGCTAAACTATATGGTGCAACCTATATAGGGTGATAAGTGCTACAGAGTGTGGATGATGGGCTGGTTCTGTCTGAGACTCCAATGACAAGAAAGTGTCAGTCATGTGAAAACTAAAATAAAAAGTGCTCATGGAAGAAAAAGATAGCTATTACAATATCCATAGGAGAGAAGCATGTTTGGTATGATCAAGGAATGGAAATAAGGTCAGGAAAGGTAAAAGTAACTATTTTTGTTTTGGCCTGTGGTTCAGATTTTAAGGCTTATCCACAAAGATTCCAGTGTTCCCTGAAACATTGTCTTTGCCCTTGTCTCTGCAACCTGATGATGAATGGTGCTTTTTATGGGTACTCTAGCAAATGCATCATTTTTAGACTTTTATTGGGTGTGAAGCACAGAGAGTACACCAATACCGTCTCCAGTATTTTGATCAAGAAATATTGTTATTTACTCTAAGTAACAGAAGCCATTTATTTTTAAATATGAAAACTATACAGAATCCCTGGTTCTGACCTTATGTGGTTACCTTTCCCTTGTTACTTATGAGATGCTTTGGGCTTTTGATGACATTGAGCTATCTCTGACTCATTAAAGTAGTTCGATTGCAAGGGTTAATTCCCACACAGGAGACTTCTTCTTGCTCTGTATTAGGAACTACCAGTTGCACCTGGCTCTTCTGAATCCTGGTGCATCTTTCCCACCTGCTCTGTAGAGTTGAAGGCCCACATGGACTATAGTTATTTTCCCTTTCGTGCGGTACTTTCTTTCTCTTCCATAGACACTTTTCTACTCTTTGTTAAGCACAGGGTTTGCAATCAGAAATACTTCAGTTTAAAGACTAGCTCCTGCACATTTCAATTTTGTGCACTTGGACAATTTGTTTAACTTCTTTAAGCTTCAGTGTTCTTGTTTCAAAAATAATAGTAAGACACAATGAGTTTATGCATATTAAGAATTTAGCAGATTGACAAGCACCAGGACAACATTTAGTATGTGTTGGCTGTTACTGTCACCTTCATCAGCTTCATTTCCATCATCTGAGTCCCTTTTCCTTACACTGGTGGTTCTTAAAGTGTGGTCCCTGGACCAGCAGCAAGAGCATCTTCGAGCAACCCATTAGATATGTAAATTCTCTGGCAGTACTGAATCAGAAACTGGGGTGCAGCCCAGAAAACTATGTTTTGACAAACCTTCTAAGTGATTCAGAGGAAACGTATTACATTATAATGTTTGTCTTTGGTTGTTCCTAATTATGTTCCTCAGAATTGTGCTGGAGTGAGAAGCTCAGAAATTTGAATATCCTCTTAAAAAAAACTTCCTAAACATTACTTGAAACAAAATTACAAATATTTAGAACATAGCTCATATGCAATGCAAATAAAAGGTAAACAAACAAAATGTATTTTGTTCCCCTCACAGATATAGTTGTATCCAGATTTTAGAATGATTCCCCTAAAACTCTTAGAGCAGTCAAGGAAGGCATATTTCCCCCCAGAAAGTCTTCATACTTGCTTCAAGTCTTACATAAATGAAAACATAACCACTAAATGAAACAGCAGAGCTTAATGGTACATGTGACTTTTTCTAAATTCAGACATTAGATATACTATTGTAAAGTGCAATGTCATAATCAATGTAATAATCAATATTATATCAAATGGTCACTATTAAAACAAACGTTTTGGCTGAAGAAGCAGCGAGGATTTATATACACATGAAACATGTTGAAAACCTTCTCTTCCACAATTCGACTAAATATGTGTAGCTTTACCTCCTTTAGTCCATGCCATATTGCCTCTTACAGGAAGATGATAACATAAGCTGCATCAACAGAGCATATTCATATTCAGGACAGTGACTAGAATGCTTTGGGTTTTGTACAAACTCTAGTATACTTATGAAATCATTAGCAAGGGATATGATGAGTAAGAGAAAAATATTCAGTTGTAATACAAAATAAATTGAACTAAGTAGCTTGATCTCATAAGGGATCAAAATACATATATATATATATATATTTTTTTTTTTTTTTTTTTCTGAGTTGGAGTCTCACTCTGTTGCCCAGGCTGGAGTGCAGTGGCGCATGCTCACAGCCACTGAAGCCTCGACCTGCTGGGCTCAGGCATTCCTTCCACCTCAGTCTTCCAAGCAGCTTGAACTACAGGTGCACGCTACCACGCCCGACTTATATTTTTGATTTATTGCAATCCTCTCGCCCCAGTCTCCCAAAGTGCTGGGATTACAGGTTTGAGCCACCACGCCTGGCTCAACTAATATTTTATTAGGATAAACCTCTGGAGAAAAGGCTAGATCTACTAACTGTCAATATAATAAAGACAAGGTTTCTCTCTATGGAGCAAAGGATGGGTTTTCTTAAAGTCTATTATTTAAAAATTGGGTTCCCTAAGCACAGGATCCTCAGCTGCGTTGCACATCCCTTGTGTATAGTATTCACCTGAGTCTCCACATTGTCCTGTGCTGTCTGGGAAACATGTGGAATCAACGTGAATGCTGATAACTATGGCTACTGCCATTGCTGTGAGAAATAAAATCCTGTTTTTGACCCAGGAAACTTCTGTCTTCTACCTTTGTCCATTCAACAGTGTCCAGCCTACTTTTCAGGCTATATGTAGAACATATACATTTGGCAACCACAGTCACTGTGGAGCTTCACAATCTCTTTAGCCTGTGTGTTTTTGTATCATTATATGGTTGAATAGCATTAAAATGTCTGGTTCATGCAAGTACATATCTACCCATAGTGATTGTGTTATAATAGTTTATCATGACAATTTAAAAATATTTTTCTATGATCTGAATTTTTTTTTTTTTTTTGAGTTGGAGTCTCTTTCTTGCTGCCCAGGCTGGAGTGCAATGGCATGCCCATGGCCACCACAGCCTTGACCTCCTGGGCTTAGGCAATCTCTCTGCCTCAACCTTTCCAAGTAGCTGGAACTACAGGTGCATGTCATCATGCCCAGTTAGTTTTTGTGATTTATTGTAGAGACGCGGTCTCACCAAGTTGCCTAGGCTGGCCTCAAACCCTTAGGCTCAGGCAGTCCTCTCACCTCGGTCTTCCAAAGTGCAGGGATTACAGGCTGAGCCACCACACCTGGTCTATGATCTGAATTTGTGGCCCTAACTTTTCTATGTTGGAATCCTAATTCTCTATGTGACAGAATTAGTAGATGGGACCTTTAGAAGGTGATTAGGTCATAAGGGTAGAGGCCTTATGATTTGTCTTAGTGCACTTATAAAAGAGATCTCAGAGAGCTTGCTCATTACTTCTGCCATATAAGGCTACATAGCTATAAGATGATCACAAAGGAAACAGGATCCCATTAGACGTCAAATCTACTAGCATCTTGATCTTGGACTTCCCAGACTCCAAAACTGAGAAAAATAAATTTCTGCTGTTTGTGAGTCTGGCATATTGATATATGATAACTTGTTATAGCATTTGACTAATATATCTCTCAATGAGGTAATAGAAAAAAATGAAAGAGAAGTATCAGGTATTTTGTTTTAAATATTAAACCACAACTGGTATTATTGGTATAGACTTACTGCCTGTCCAAATTCTCTATTATGTGTATGAAAGTCAGAGAAGAACACCTGAAACTTGTAATAAACATTAAAATTATTCATGATATTGCACAATACTACAAAAAATTTAAATTCCCATTGCAGTAAAAATTCTGACATGAGAGGAGCTTTCATTCACAAGACACTTTCTAAAGTATACAATGTCAAGAAATAGCAATAGAAAGTAAATAGAACTACAAAATAGTAAGAGATAGCAGAAACATATCAACATAATCATCTAAGTACAAGTATAAAACAAAAACATATTAAAATGAACTGAATTATGGAAATGGGGAAGCTTACATACATTTTCTGTGGTAGAAGGACTGAGTCTTTGTAGATAAAGCAAGCAAACAGTTCTCCAGAGACTAAGGCAGTTTGTCAAAAATGTGACATGAGTATAAATTTATATCTGAGGTGAGGTTTTTCTGTGATTTTCCCAAAATCCCTGGCATCTCTAGGATAGAAAGGGATCCAGTGCAAAAACAGCACTATCTTACTATTTTCTAAAATGCCTAACCATAAAGTTTTATCTATTCTGGGAATCTGGAGCATAATCATTCTGTATTTATGTGAAATACATTGATCGGTATAGAGCTTTCAATATTTTGAAATTTGCTTGAAGTCCTACAAACTTAGGATCAGAGAAGACATATTTTATAACACCAAGTTAAGATGGCTACACAAACATTTCATATTTATTACCATTATATCCCTGTTTTTTTAAAAAATACTATATTAGTTTCATTTCATTTCTTTTCTTTTCTTTTTTGAGTTGGAATCTCACTCTGTCACCCAGGCTAGAGTGCAGTGGCACACTCACAGCCACCACAGCCTTGAACTGCCGGGCTCAGGTAATCCTTTCATCTCAGCCTTCCAAATTGCTGGAACTACACGTATGTGCCACCATGCCCAGATAATTTTTTGATTTATTTTAGAGATGAAGTATCACCAAGTTGCCCAGGTTGGTCTCACACCCCTGGACTCAGGCAATCCTTTCACCTCGACCTCCTAAAATGTTGGGGTTACAGGCTTGAGCTACCGCGTCTGGCCTATCAGTTTCACTTTTTTTTTTTTTTTTTTTTGAGTTGGAGTCTCACTCTGTCTCCCAGACTGGAGTGCAGTGGCCGCTTCCGGCCACCTCAGCCTCGACCTGCTGGTCTCCGGCAATCCTTCCGCCTCAGCCTTCCAAGTAGCCGGAATTACAGGCATGCGCTACCACGCCCGGCTGATTTTTTGGTTTATTGTAGAGATGAGGTCTCGCTGCCCAGGCGGGTCTTGAACCCGCGGGCTCAGGCAATCCACTCACCTCAGCCTCCCAACGGCGCGGGATTACAGGCTGAGCCACCGAGCCCTGCTCAGTTTCACTTCTAATAACAATTTCAGAATTTCTATGTCAGAGGGTAAAGGATGCTGTATGGGTTGGAGAGACATATAAAATTGCATTTTTATTTATGTTTACATAAAATTGACCAAATGTCAGTTGTCCATATAAAAAATGACATGAATTTTGGATGGAGATTAAGGGTAGGCAGAGGCTATCAAACCCCTACCTGGCATACACAAGAAACTTTTTTGGGGATAATTTCTATTTCATAATTTGTGTCTGTATACAATCTAGTTCAAATGTATACTTTATTAGAAAGCAAGGCTCTGTTGGGGAGTTTTCTACCTTTATATTCAATGCATAACTACTTTAAAACATTATTACAATCATTCTTGATCACTCCAATATGGATCCAGACATATTTTATTTTCTTTCGTTTTCATAACATTAACTGTTTCTCATAATGTTTAGCTTCATGTCTATAACTGAGTAGTAAAGTTTTATCTTCTGTATGTGGCTACAATAAATTTAGAGTTGTCAGATTCTGTGTGTGTGTAAGCATGTATGTGTGTTTTCCCAAAAGGATAGTCTAGGTTTCCAGTGAAATAAAGTATAATATTTGATGCTGATTTAAGTTTGTTGGGATAGGAAAGGAAGGAAAAAATCTTCTGGGGACCCTAGGACATCATGGTCTAGTAGGATATGAACCAGCAAAAAGTACTTACAAGGTATAAGTTCTGTAGTAGGAGAATATGGACTATGGAAACACAAAGGAGGAAGCTCCTAACTAGATCTTGGGAGAATCCAGAAAAACTGTGTTTCTGGAAACTTCCATCTGGCTCTCCAGAACTACCCTCCACCTTTCTCCCACTAGGTTTCTAACCTGGCATATTATGGGTCATATGGAAGGCCCTCAAGCCTCCTACTTTTGAGAAGCTCTGTCAATGGGGAGAAAAATGTGTTTAGCATATTGATTCCCAACTCCTTCTCTGCAAAATTGTTGTGTCCAATGTTTGCTGATTGTCTCCAATCAGCCATCTCTACAGAACTTTCTTTCCTTCCAACTTCAAATAACCACTCTCTCCCCTCATCTCTTTGGGCCTAGGATTATTAATACCTCTTACTTTTCTTATTAGCCCTGATGATTGCATTATCGTATGTGTCTTACTTACATCTTTCCCAAAATTTTGTAAACAGAGTGTGATATTTTCATCTTGAGATATTGCAATTTGAGTACAAAATCTGTTTCTGATTGGAACTCTGTTTTACACAACCTGAGTCTTGAAGAATAAGTAGGAGAGCGGAGAATTTCTCAGAGAACTATAAAAAGTCTAGGGCTAATAAAAGAGAATAGCAGGAGATGATGGTAGATAGGATTATTCAGCTCTAAGAAGTATGAAGACTACCCTAAAGTTAGTAAACAACTGTTAAAAGATTTCAGGGACAGGAGTGATATAATCTTGTTTGTATTTTAGAAAGATTACTTGGGCATTATTAGGAAAGAGTTTTGGAAAGATGTTAGACTTAGCAACCTAAAGTAAGAGTCCACACAAGAGAAACCGAGGTTTAATACATACTTTAACCAAAATGTTGGCAATGGTAGCAGAGAAAGGAAGACAACTCTGAGAACAGTGAAGTCTTGTGAAGCATGAGAAAAGGTGATCATCAGTTGTCTGACTTGAATAATTGAGCAATAGATGGAGTTGCAATTAACTGAGAGACTAGTTAGAATAATATCTAAGGTGAAAATTCAATGAGTCAATTCGACAATGAGAAGTCAGGGTAGCATATAGGTTAGACTGTAAGAGGCAAATTCGTGTATTAAATATTTTGACTGGATATGCTGTAATTTAGCAATGTGGAGATTTGACAAAGGGTTAGTAGTACAAATAAAAGTAACCATAAGTAATAGAGTACAAGAGACATAATATATGCATCTAGCTATAATATTCTTAGGTGTGTGAATTACAATATATATGTGGTAAAAAAAATACTTAAATGCCTTTAACTGCTAAATTAAGAAGGAATTCTTAATAGCCTTTTATGTTCAATATCAAAAAGTTCAACTTTATGCGGATTACATAATATATGGAGAGTTTCAGATAGAGTGTTTAATTTTCTAATTATAATAAGTTTGTGTTTTAATTTTTAAAACACCACTCTTGAGGTAGATAAATATAAAATATAGTTACTCTTCAGTGGTCCCACATGTGTTGGTTTTATGATAAAATGTCATTGAAGACTCTAGAATTAAATCATCCCCATGATATTTTCTTTCATAGAGATGAAACTCATTTGTTTCAAGTACAATAAACTTTATGTCTAATAGATGATATATAAAGCTATATAAGATAGTTTAAATTGCATGTCCCATTGTCATCTCAAACTAAATAGCAGTCTCATTTGTGCATCTATCTCTGATTTATTTTCATCATGAAACCTTCTTTGTTTACTTGTTTCACTAAATAGGTTTGACATGTGTTCAGGACCAGTTTGCACAACATGGCAATACCTTGTCTCTATAATAAATCAAAAAATTAGCCAGGCATGATGGCTCGCTCCCATAGTTCTAGCTACTTGGAAGGCTGAGGTGGAAGGATCTCCTGCAGTGGCCATGAGTGTACCACTGCACTCCAGTCTGGGTGACAGAGTGAGACTCTGACTCAAAAAAATAAATAAATAAATAAATAAATAAATAAGTTTGACATTATTTGTCACTTGCATGAATGATATTGACACAATCTTTCTATATGTTCCTCCTAGGCCTAAGAGTCCCTGTGGTATATTTTTGTCACCTCCAGCAGCAGTAGTGTAAATTGGCAGATTGCTGAATATAAAACGCAAATTTCTCAAGGGCAAGGCATCATTCTGCATAATAATCATAATGTTGCCTATAAAAATTCTAAAATTATTCAAAGGTTTATTTTATTTTGCTTTTAATCCTCCTTCCTCCAGAAGTTCAAGGGATAAGTAAACTTAGTCTGAAGTTTGGCTATAACCATCCGCTTAAGATAAGCAAACTGTAAAATGTTGATTCCCAACTGAAAATTGAGAAGGGCTAAGCATGAACTTGACAAACACCAACTGGCTACAAAAGTAACAGTTTCTAGTCAAATTTAATCATTTAAAATTTGAAACAACTAACTGATCTTCAGGATTGAAACAACTAACTGATCTTCAGGATTGAAACAACTAACATATAGTTCAAGATTTCAGATACTTGTATGCTTTATTTTCTCTACATATACCTTAATCCCCATATTAATTTTTGTTTGTCATAATCAACCAGCTTCGATTACAAACTACCTAATGAAAGAGGTCATATTTTCCTCACTTTATTAATATGTTATTAATGAAAAATAAGTTTTTCACATTTTTGGTGCTATGATGAAAAAAAGTAGCTTGCCTTTAAGGTCTGGATAGTGTTCTATACCCTAGCAACCACTGGTCCTTTAAACTCTTTGGTTTCTTGGTCACTTGATGGAATCACTTTATTAATTTATTGGAGTCTTATTCACTTAGTATTGTAGTTGGTTCTAGAACAATAAAGTATATTTAAAGAGGTAATTTGCATCAACACAAATCTGTCTATACTCTCTCCCTTAGAAATCTATTTTTCTTACATATAAAATGAGTTTAGAACTTTTACACCAATTTATTCAAATAATTTATTTTGGCATATATAAGATTAACACGAATAATGTAGTTAGTATTTACACAATATTTTAGTGCTTCCTTTCCATAGACAATTTTAAACTTGAAGATTTAATGAAATAAATGTGCTGGTTGTGACACTTCTCACTGATCTTCAGGATTGACACGACAGCTAGCTAATTTGTCTCTGAATCCCTTCCTGTCTCTTTTAGATGTATGTCCTTCAGAAGCTTTGACCACATTTTCAGTCAAAGAATAACAATATCACTACTAGAAGATCTATTGTCTTACCTTCCAAACAAGGACTTACAAAATCCAAGACACTAGCATTCTTAGAAGAATAATAAAGACACTTTAAATTTTGAAACTTTTAGCACAGCATGGTATAGCATCTCCAAGCACAAACTATGGAGGTTGACTGCCTATTAAAATCCATAGTGTGGTCTTGGGAAGGATACATAACTTCCTGGACCTTAGCTTCTTTAACTATAAAATGGGAGTAACAGTAGTAAAGTAACTATCTTGTAGAGTAATTATGTTATTTAAATGAACTTGCAATTAATTTGAGCATTGTTTGTTTGAGCTCACAGTTTGTATGAGTGCTTTTTAAATTTGTACAAAATGGATAAAATGTCTGAAATTTTAGTACACCACATAGCTTATAAAAAGCACAGTTACAAATGCGTTGTCATTTGATCCACATATAATAAATGTTTTAGTGTTAATGTTGACTGTACTTTGATATAAAAATAAAACCAAAATATAATCATGACTTCTTTCTGAAATTAACAACCTAAAAATGATAACTCCTCTTGGCTCACTACTCAAACAAAAACAAAACAAAATATTTTCCTGATACCAGTGTACAAAGGCAGGACTGGGGATTAGTCTATTTTTAAACTCAGATGCCATCTTCCTAAGTAAATGCTTCATCTGAACAAACAATGGCAACATCTGCTCATATTGATGAAAACTTTAGGGCCAGTTGAGAGACTTTATTAATTTTTAATTGGAAAGCATATCACATAGTAGAGGAAAAACACAAACAGTAATAACAATTACTTGCATATTAATACAACATTGCCAAATCCTAATTTGGTAAAGATAGTATTACAAATTTAAAAAATATTATCTTATATAACCATCAAATGGCATACACTGATGCTTTCTCAATAATTTCTTAATCTTGCCACTGACAACAGAAAACAACAACAAAAGCACAGTGCTCAATGGAAGATACACATTCAGCTCTCTAATAAGTGTTTTCAAAATAGAACCCCTTTGCAATGGAAGTCTCTGAAAATGTCAGAACTGGTTGCAAACAAGCACCATATACCTCACAGGAAGCTGAACCCAGTCTCCTATTGTTCAGGAATATTAAAAGCAGTTGTTTTAAGACTTCACTGAACATTTTACTAATGTGTTATTGAATCTAATCTGTTTGCACATCATTATCTAACTAGGTCAAGTGAATACAAAAAGATAATTGTTTAAAACAGATACAAACCACCTAAATACCTTCCTAGGTTACGAAAGTAAATATGTCACTTGGATGTGTGATTGCATAGTAAAGTACTACTCTAAGAAGTATTTTTTTCTATCGAAAAGATAAGAAAGCTGAATTAGCTTTTATTTTCAGAGAGAAAACATGGTGGAACTCTGTAAAGGGCAATTTAATAGGCAAGTTTCAATATGCCAAACAGTGAGGGGCAACAGGGCATACATTTCTATCTTTATTTTACAGCAAAGCAATAACATGGTATTGCCTCTTATAGCCACTGGTTAGAATTTGTGAAGAGACCTCTGCTACCCAATTTCCTTCATTTTGTTCTACAAAAAAAAAAAAAAAAAAAAAAAAATCCTAATTTGATGCTATCATTATAAGCTATCTCAGTTTACTAAAAAATATCAAATTTTAATTTTAATTAAAATGTCTTAATATTTGTGACTACATAAAGGTTTAAAAACGTTCATTATGTTTATAAAACTGAGCACGGCATTCTTGTGAAATCACTAAACTCAAAGAGAAAAATTTAAAACATGAATTTGACATCCAGCAAGTTTTCTCTAAAGAGGTTTCATGGTGTGATAGTCATTACCTTAGTGAATTCACCGCCATCCAAGGTCAAGCCATTAGGACTGCAACCTCAGAAAGTTGCTATTAGGAGAACACTAAGCATAGCATCATTCCATTACTCAGTGCAGATTACCATTAGCAAAATTCAGATTGTGATAGAAAACCCTGATACAAATCTCTTAATTTCCAATGCTATTCATATCTCTTTCACATATGGTGGCATATAACTAACTTATTTTCTAAACAATGTATTCATCTGATCAACTTATTCTTTCTCTACAGTAAACCTATAATGGAAGCCAATTAAAATGAGAAGGTCTTGGAGAACCCAAATCAGAACAGGGGAGTTAGATGACCCACATTTTCAATGACTTAAAGCCTAAGAAGTCCTAATAGAGCCTTTCCAATGACACTTATATACTGGAAGGCACTTCTGTCTTGGGATGTGATTAACTGGGAGGTGATATAGGAGGCTAACATATTAATCCTGCATTAGGTGCTAATTAACACGCCACTTTACTTACCTTAAAATGAAGACTGTACATTCTTCTTTTTCAGATATTATGTGAAATACACAAAATGTTACCTTTCTATTTACCTTAATTTGCTTTGACCTTTATTTTAACAAGTTGCTATGCTGTTATAGAAGATCAAAAATTAAGCTGAAATAAAAGCTTTGATAGTTTGTATTTTGACAGATAAAGCTTTGGCTTGCCTTTTGTCTCCATTTACAGAAAAATGTCCTTAAGGCTTCTTTCACCTGGGAATAGACTTTCTATTGGCAATCAGAGGAAATAGGACACTATTTCATTTCACAACTGCTGTGTTGTGCGATGCCATACAATGTGCACAGCATCTTCCTATTACAGAAATTTTGAAGTAGTTACAGGAAAAATATTTCTTTAACTCTTCATTGCAAATTATAACAATAGTGAGATAATTAAAAAGCATAGTATATTTTCTCCAAAGTTCATTCTCTAAATATATAGCTCAAATTTCATCTTAAGCAAATTAGTTAATGAAGTTTTTATTTATTAGGTATCACATTATGGGGTTCATCTTTCCAGCTTGAAGGGTAGAAACTAATGAATTCACCAAATGTGAAAGTGGACATTTAGGAACACAGCACAAATCCATACCATTTCTTAAACTCAAATTAAAGTTTAGAACCATTTCTGAAGAGCAGTGTTATCAAAATGATTGAAAAGACACTTGGGAAAAACCAAACCCATGTATGAGGAATAAAAGATATCAGATCAAATAACACAGCAAGCTCTCTTTTTCAGTCGTCTTAAAATAGCTTCAAACAAGACAATAAAACTCAGAAATAGTGAGGAGGATAATATAAAAACATGAGACAGAGAGAAAGGGAGAGAGAGTGAGGAGGGGAGGAAAAAGGGAGGGGAGAGAGAGAGAGAGAGAGAGAGAGAGAGAGAGAGCGCCTGCACAAAGAAAGTGCTATCAGAATAGTTGATAGTAGATTTTCCTTCCCCAAAATAAATACAGATCTCTTAATATCTCATGGAAAGTCTAGGTTTAACCTGAAAACATGAACAGCAAAATTGTCTGTCTGCTTAATAGAGAAGTGAACCATACGAAAAGAAAAAGTTAATTAGCATTCAACTAATAGGCACCACAACTTGAGCACTCCCAATTGAGCACTTTTAAAAAGTAAGCGTTCAACTCATTTAAATATGCTAGAAGTTGAGCACCAGTTGAGCGCTTTCACAGCACGCTGAGTACTGATTGAGCTATTTCGAAGCACATGGAGCACTTTTCTGTGTGAATTCAGCCAAATTTCCATACCCCCAACCCTCCCTCTGCCTACACAGCTGTTAATCAAGAGGTGTCTTCTCGGTATGAAATTCCTTTGCCAATTAGAATTACATTTTAGCCTTTCATCATTTATGTTTGAAAATTAAGAAATAATAATAATTAGTGAGTATGTGTTAGATTGAAGTTCGTTTCTTTTAAGCAGATATCAGTTAAGCCAATTCCATCCCTTAAAGGCTCAAGTTAAATTTTGAAAATTAGTATCCATTCTGAGAGCTGTGAGACTGTGCCAAAACTTAACTGTGGACAGCACAAAGGATATTCAGTGGTTCATTCCTCTAGGAGTTTAAAATGAGCCTGGAAGTGAAACGATCTGAGAGTTATACCATTCCCTAGATCTCTGCAATGACAAGGCTCTCACATGAGCAGAATCTTATTTATAAAACAGAAAAATGTTTCCATGTTTTTATTCATTTCTGTTCTACGTTTTGCGCAAATGAATAAAATAAAACCAACTATTAAGTATTTACTCGGTACCAATTATACATAGGCACTGTGTCAAATACTGCCGAGAATACAAAATTTAAAACACCCCTGACCTCAAGGCGTTCATCATTTTATTGAGAGAAATAATGCAACATCCTGGTCTATAATGTGATATTCTGATTTCTCTCCTGAAATGTAACTTGTTTTTCAATTGATAATTTCTTCTTTTTTTTAATTAAATCAATATTTTTTATTATGGTTTTGTGGGGTACAGTTAAGGGTTAGGTGTACAATTACATTTCATTCAGGCACCCTGTTGATAAGAGGCGTTTCCCATTCCCCAGACAGATATTTGTTACTGTTAATCCCATCCCTCTCCCCCGCCCCCATAGTTTCCCAGTACCGTCAGTCATTTTCTTGCAGTATTACATTGGATGTTCAAGGTCCATTATATGAGTGAGAACATGTGATACTCGGATCTTTGTTTCTGTGAGAGGTCACTCAGTATTATAAACTCAAGTTCCATCCAGGTTGCTGCGAAATTCATGATTTTGTTCTTTTTTTATGGCTGCGTAGTATTCCATCGTGTATATGTACCACATTTTTTTTAATCCAGTCCTCTTTTGATGGGCATCATGGTTGTTTCCAGTTTCTTGCTATTGTGCACAATGCTGCGATAAACATATGTGTGCAGGTATATTTTTTATAGAGTGATTTGTGTTCTTCAGGGTATATTCCCAATAGGGGGATTGCGGGGTCATATGGGAGGTTGATATTTAGAGCTTTTAGGAATCGCCACACTACTTTCCACAGAGGTTAGACTAGTTTACACTCCCACCAACAGTGTAGAAGTGTTCCCTTTTCGCCACACCCTCTCCAGCAGCTGTTATTTTTTGAGTTGTTGATAATTGCCATTCTGACTGGAGTTAGGTGATAATTTCTCTAGTCTTAATGTTTAAATTAAACTTATAATAGTTTATTGAAGGTACTGGTTTACCATTAATTTTTTGTTTATTTGTTTACTTGCTTATAGAATTAGGTGGGTATAAATAACGGAAGAACGTGTATCTGGAATCAAATTCCAGATGTAACAATACTGAGAGATGTAATTCTGGGAGGCCCTGTTTAAGCAATCAACTGAAATAGACAGCAGCTCTGTGGTGCTAGTTGTACGTGTAAGAAAAAGAGCAAAACAAGAGTCTACTTATTCAGAGACAAGAAATGAATGTTTCAAATCTTACATCCTATAAGAACCAGGAATGTTCAAACACAAAAAGATAAATGTTTAAGGTGATGGATATCCTAGGAATCCAGATTTGAGTATTACACATTATATGCTCGTATCAGACTTTCACATGTAACCCATAAATATGTGCAAATATTATGCATCTGCAAAAATTAAAAGGAAGAAAATAATCAGGCTCTTTCTCAACCTGGATAATTAAAACAATAATATTACAAATAAACACATAAATATGCTCATGTTTTACCAACTTTTAAATTTCACCCTTGATTAAAAAGGGGGGACATTAGATTTTTTAAATGTTTATTTAATCTTATCATGGAAATCTTTGTAATTGGCCAGAAATGACCATAAGTAGGCAGTCTAGAGAGGGAACGGGTCATTGTTGAGAAGAAATCTTTACTTTCCGTTATGTTTTAAGAAGTAACTGTTTAGTTAAAATTTAGCCAGTGTGAAGACTGAATTCAATGTAAGGCACACACTTTCACAGAAGGATGAAGGGGAAAAGAAACACAGTTGGATAGGAAGGAACCATTTCATTCATTCTGGTGTATGGTGTATAAGGCTTAGTTCTTATTTAAATCAGTTAAAAGATGTCTAAAACTCTTCAAATAGCTGCAATTTTCAATCTCTGGAAACAAGTTCACATCCACAATTTATCACTCATTTACCCCTTGCTATGGACAACATATCAGGCAGTATATTGTGGGAGACTGGAAGTTGAATAAAGAACTTGATCCCATGAAGCTTACAGTCTAATGAAAAAGAACAATAAATAGCATGCTGGTAATAGAGTTAAAAAGATCCTATTTTTTGCTTCTCTGGTAATTATCAGAATTATTCTCTTTCCAAGTAAATATCAAGTGATTATTTCATTCAGAGTGTAATAACATTTTAAGGATTAATTTTGTTTGTATTTGGGTACCAGTATGGCTTACATTCAGCCATCTCAGCTATGTCATTTTACATATGAAGGACTGGAAGTGTAGGCACACAGTGGTCTATCTTCTTAAAGAGTTTAATCATAAGGAAATATACCTGGACATTCGGAGACTGACAGCTAGATGCCCTTGATAGATCTGCATGTTCTCAGGAGGTATGGTCCAGCCTTCTATCTCATTGGATACTGTATGAAATGGAGTATTTAAATTTGGTTTTGGTCTTAATCTTAGGGTCTAAGTGGAGACATTACTTTCAGATATGTCCTGCTAAATTCCATGTGCCTGAGTTGTAACCACCATGGAAAAAAGGATTGCAATGAAAAAAAATGGTAAAATAAACACAGCATCACCAGTTTCTCTATCAAACTGAAGAAATACAATATATTAATTCAGAGTCAACTAAGAAAGCGATGATGGTGGAGTAAGAGTTAGTGAGAATGCTATTGGGTTGCTGGAGACATTTTACTGTTGTAAGGAGGCCCTGGACAATAGTATTGACAAGAGCATACGTGAGAGAGCATTTTGGATTTTTCCCCAGTAGTACTAGTCTCCAAGCCACATATGAAACAGCTGGATCATCAACTCAAAAACCCAAGGAAATGTTAGATTTTGAAAGACCCTTAGAATACTTCACTATTTGTTTAGAAAGAAGCAGTGTTTCATTCCAACACTTTAGCTCATAGGCATTGCCAGGAAAGGACTCATTATTACTTTACTCACCAAAAAATGTGGCTCGGGAAGGTGGATCGAAAAACACATTAACAGTTTGAAATGCAATTAGTGCAAATAGTGGTAGATGTACCACTATTTGCTAAACTTCTTGGTTACTTATACCAAGAAGTTATTATATTGTTAAGCTATATTTGTTACCAAATTTCTATATTCTCCCCTTGGCAGTTATTCTAAATTTTAGTCAATTTCTTAAAAATATAAATTCAAGATCTAGAGCAGGTTGGCCGGCCTAGTTAATGGGTTTATTTTTTCGTTTTAGTTTGCTTTCAAGACAGTTAATTTATCTTGAAAAAGAACAATACTATTAGAATAGGGGTTGGATAAATTAGTAATGCCTACAGGTTTATAATTTCCAAAATAGTTATAGAAATGTAAAGCACAAGTTCAACCCATCAAAATCAGAATCTCTTTTGAAATTGTGATTTTGTTTCTGCCAGAAGTTTGTAAAATCTTTTGTTTCACAAGCAAGAGTAGGTTTGGGCCATGATAAAAATTTATTTCAGGACTCCCAGAAAAAGCAAACTTGTATAGTTAAGAAATATAGTCAGGCCCATGCCCCTTTCCGTACCCCAGGTTCTGCAGGCTCCCAGACCTGCTACTCTTTTCAACCCTGCTCAGGGTAGTTTAGCAATGGGAAGTCATCATTGCCATCTGTTTTCCCTACAAATCCAGTGTAAGGTTGATTAACAATTGGACCTCCTTTTAGATTAAAGCAGCATCTGCATTATTCTTTTATTCTGAAAGCTCACATTCAGCATATCTAGTGATCTTGTTACATCAACAAGTACGATCTTGTGAGCCACTGGAGTTCTAATAATTCCAAAATTTCTTCATGTCTTAGTACATTTCTTCAATCTAGATTTCCTCTTTCCACTCTCTCTCTCCCCCTCACTTTAGTACAAGCATACACACTAAAATGAAACCAATTTAATTCAAAAATTCAGTTCCAGTTTATGCTTAAGGGCACAAACATGACAAAAATCCATAATTTTGATTAATTCCTCCATCATATTATGATATTAGGCAATAGGTCTTACTTTTAAATTCATAGTACAAACTCTCCTTACAAATAATTAAAAGGAAGTTAGGCATACCAACTACCTCTTTTGTCATAAATATAAAGATCAGGATGACGTTTTCATTTTCATTGTATACCTGGAAAGGCAGAATAGCATACTCTTTACTAATTATCTATACTTGGTTTTGCTATTACTAGCTGTGTGACTTGGGGCTAGTTTGAAAATCTGTGTCTCAATTCCTCATCTGGTGAGGACAAACACTGCATCCATCTCATAGGTTTGGTTTGATGAATAAATGTATAAATATGTAAAACACATAGCAGTGTCTGGTACAAAGGGACAATTCAAGAAATGTTAGCTATTGCTTGTGACAATTACAGTGTTTAGAATCAATTCATTCCTGCCATCAATTAGTTATGCTTATTGGTTTATGTATGATTCATTCCTTTTTTTTTTTTTTCATTTAATTTGTACTAAAGATCTTAGGTAGACTGGCTTGCCCCTAAGATGGCATGTAAAAAACAAACAAACAAAACACACAACATAAACTTACTGGTTAAATGCCATTTTAGAACATTAAACGTTACTAGGAAACCAATCATTCTCAAAAAAATAAAAATGCATTTCATGATGAACATGTTAGAAAATAGTACAATAATTTGGAAAATGAGTACCAAGTGAACAAAAAATAAAATGCAAACAAATGTCTACTTAATGTAGACAGATATGTGTGTGTACATCATTCCTTTTAGTTTTTCATCTGTGAAAATACTTTTATACCTATCCAGTTCGATTTTTTTTAAGACTGTACAAGACAACTTTTTGAGTGATTAAAAGTACCACACAATTGAAAAGAGACCGTGAATTGCTGGCTAGCTATTATTAGAGATAAAGTGAAAAGCAATTATTATATGCAGCAATAAAAATTCCATGAAAACAAATTTTAATGTTTCAGAAATGAATAGTTCTAGATCTAGATCAATGATTATCATCTGCCACAACTGGGTGCGTACTACTGGCATTTAATGGGTAGAAAGCACAGATGCTGCTAAACATATTATACTCTACAAGACATCTGCCCATAACAGAAACTATATGGTCCCAATTGTCAATAGTGCCAAAGCTGAGTAACTTTGCTCAAGGTAAACACATTTTTGTTTATCTCTGAAGTAGTATGTCAGTTCATTTGCTTTCTTTTAAATTCTGTAAACCTATAATAAAAATATAAACAACATAAAAGGAAGGTTAAATTTTTTTCTTATTAAAACTGGAATAAAGTGGAAGAAATTTAATTTAAAAATAATTATCACTGACAACATTTTCAAATTAGAGAGAATTTAGTGTAACTATAGATTAGCACAAGGTAATATAATATGCTAATGCTAATGAATCAATTGTGAGCAAAATTTTAAAAACATTTTTAAGTTTTGAAAAGTTTTAAGTCTGACATAATTTTATATTTTGTGTGCAATAAGAAGAATAAAAAAGAATGATACAGAAGGAGATGTAGATTTTGAAAATCCTCTTATTGGGTCATTAAATGGCTGTCTCACAACTTTAAATTGCTGGAGCACTCATGTGATTGTAAACATTATTTGAAACATTTTAAATAGTCTGTAAAACAGACAAGCAGCAACCAAATGGGGCACCTACCACCAGAAGGGATGCCAGAATAAGCAATGGGCAGAGATCTATTGGGACACACCTGCTGGACATCAGTCCTACATGTAAGAACTCGTAGATATTAAATGTATTCATTTCCAGATCCACCCTCCTTCTTTCACTTTTTTTTTATTTTTTCACAATAAGGGTTTACTTTTTCTTTCTTTCTTTCTTTCTTTTTTTTTTTTTTGAGTTGGGGTCTCACTCTATCACCCAGACTGGAGTGCAGTGGCCGCTCCTGGTCACCGCAGCCTCGACCTGCTGGGCTCCAGCGATCCTTCCGCCTCAGCCTTCTGAGTAGCCGGAATTACAGGCGCGCGCTACCACGCCCGGCTGATATTTTGATTTATTGGAGAGATGAGGTCTTGTCAAGTTGCCCAAGTGGGTCTCGAACCCTCGGGCTCAGGCAATCCACTCTCTTCGGCCTCCCAAAGTGCTGGGATTACAGGCTGAGCCACCGAGCCCGGCCTACTTTATCTTTACAATGATTTTTAAAAATTGAAGTGTCCACCTACTTCTTAAGGTAATACCAGTGTTCTCTTCAGATATTAATGTTAGTACACAACAGAGCAAAAATTATGGTAAAAAAAAATTAAGAGTATTTTTTATACAATGAATTTTATATAACCTTTTATGTTGTAAGATTCTTGTGATATATTTCAGTATTTTTTTTTAATCAATTAAAGAAGGCTAATAAAGAAGGCTAATAATCTTACTCTGGGTTTGGTCAAATAGTTTTGAAAAATAACAATTAAGTCTCAACTAAGAATTAATAGCATTTAATTTTAAGAGAAAGATTAAAGAAACAATCAAATAGCAAATTTTTAAAAAATAAGGACATACAGATACGACTTAGATTCAGAGTTAATAAACTTCCTTTTTCAAATCTACATTTATTTGTATATAAATGCATATTGTCATATATATACTTTATACCAACAAACAAAGCTTTGTATACAGTGGGTTTATTTATTTACTTTAGATTGGAAAACAATTTATTTAGAAATTAGAATGAGAGAAGAATTCACCTCCTCCAGGTAGGTTAGGAGCCAAAGCTAGGAAAACATGGTAATCATAAAGAGCCACATGACCAGACCAGAGTTTAGTAAAGCAGTGGCAGGGTATATTTATTTTTAACTTTTTAAAGAAGCTATGAGATACTTCACCATAAAAGACATATGATATAGGTTAGAAATATAATTTCAGGACCAAGTTCTAATATGTGAACTTTAATATTATTAACAGCAATGATATCAATATCCAGCTATTTGTTGGTATATCAGTGTAACACATTTAGATACCTTGTTTACACTCTAGCTCTTATGACAAAATAAAAAAAAACTAACAAATAAAAACAGACTAAAGTATTTTCTATGTTTTTCTATAAGTAGGAACCAAGAAAAGTTTTTGTATAGTCTATAAGCACTAACAAATTTAATTAGCCAGAAAATTAACGACCCTGCATGTTCACATAATTTTAGTATTGGATGGACACATAAAAGTTTAATCTTTTAACCCTCTTATGCTACAGGGTATTTTTTTTTTTTAATCTAATGAAAATAGGTTTTGCTAGAAACATCAAATGAACTTTCTTAATTTTCTCTATCTATACTGTTGATTTCTCTTCTGTTTATCTATATTATAGTGAGAAAAAGCCTGGATAGAACTGTAACCTAGGGGGATTAGCTAACTTTTCAGCAAAGCTTCATAGAGTGACAATACCTTAAAATCTGGTCCTTTACAAATCTAAAATATTGATTTTGTCAGTAAGCATTTAAGGAATTGATTAAGTTCTGGGAGACTGACTCACACTATTTCAGGGTAGCAAATAGGATTAGACTCCCTTGCAAACTGAGATCCATTGCCATGTCTGCTCAGTACAGCAGGGAGGAGAGTCGCAATCTAGGTTTTGTTCTGGAAATAGAAGTAATGGCACTTGCAGCATGTATTTGCCATTTATGTACTGAGCAAATTTACTAGAAACAGGCATACACATTAAGTTGCTAATTTATTTATCTGCAACAAACACATCTCTCTAGTACTTAGAGTACATGAGCCCACCATTCTCCTGGCTCCTTAGGTGATGTTGAAAGTGGGAGCAAAACACAAGAGGTGGGTAGGTTTGAAAATCATCTCACTCGAACCATAGTAAGTCCTGATGAATTGTGCCTGACATACTATAAAGAATAGCTTTATATGTTGGCATGTCCTTGCCTTCCAGTACTGAAGTCTTCTTTAAGCAGTATTAGGCAATCATTGACAAATTTCAATCTTAAAATTTATCATTAGGTCTGTTCTAACTACTCACTTTGTTTTTGATTTTTCTATATAGCATAATGGAGAGAAAACCCAATAAAAATTGGATCACTCTTTAGATGCATTCACATTCTAGATTTGCTTTGATAAGACTACAGAACATTATAGTAAGAATTTTTGAAATGAGCAAGATTTCTTGGTTACACCATAATAAATAAACTTTGGATATGAGTATCCTAGGTATAGGTAATCTTATACATTGCCTATAGACTTTATTTGATTGGATTTTTGATAGAAACTTTGTTTTCTTTATTCTAAATCCCCTTTGGAAATGGAGATAAATAATTTAACTATTTCCATTCTTATAACTTTATTATGCTGTATATCTTATGCTTACATCATTTTCCTTATTAGGCTATATCCCTTGGGGTACAGAATCACACATCATTCGTTACTGTGTTCCTACAGCACATTCCACACTGACTTGCATAGAATAACTTTATACATGTTTGAGTGGATGAGTAAGTGAAAAATGGATTGGGAGGACTTCAATTTCCTTATCTTGAAGTAACTGTGATTTTATATTAAAATAGCAGTACAATCTTCACTTATGTTCAGGTATTTTCTTATTTGTTTTTTTTTTTTTCTTATTTGTTTCAATAATTTTTCAAATTAGTGTTTGAATAATAATTCAAATAGAATGGAATAAAGATTTCTTGGTTACACCATAATAAATAAACTTGTTTGAGAACCTAACATAATAAACTAGCAGATTAGATGCTGCAAAGGTTAAAATTGTTAAATGATCCATAGGCTACTAGGAGAACTTAATAGCAAACTGTCCAACAGTATCAGTATTCCAAGGCAGTGGTCACTGGAGAGAGGTGAGTTGGATCTGTCTTATTCAGAAGTCTGTAGTCATTAGAACTCTGTTCCTTGCTTAGTTTCCATGTTCAGAGAAAACTTTGGCAAATTAAACAGAGCCCCAGTCGTCAAAGAAAACCTGATGCTGTTTCAGGCCTCATTAACAGAAGCAAGAACTATCATACACAATTTAGATCAAATGGAAAGTAAAATAACTTTGAGGCTTTTTCACTAAAAAGAAATCCACAGTTGAGGGCTGGCTAGTAACAAAGCTACCTTTTATTACAAGTTTATAGATCTAAAGCGAAAGAAGTTAGTGACAATTGACAACTGTGATATAAGGAAACACAAATTAAGTCAGAAGTGAATCAGTGCCTGTTAGAAGTTTCCTTAAATCCAGTTAAATTAATTTTTTTCCTTAGAATTCCAAGCAATTGTAAAAACTATATCCATAAGAATAGTTGATTAAAAAATTGAAATAGTGACAGACCACTCTAGCTGCTACTTGATGACCTGTGACTATTGGGTCCTTGGAAAGAGTTACAGCTTTTATTATAGAATCTAGCATTATTTAACTTGTGTGATTATGGGATCACAGAAAGATTCTTTTTCCAATGAAGTCATCAATTTAGCCTTTCTTTTGCTCCTAAACTCATGTGCTTTGATATAAGAAAAAAAATATATGACATAGGAACAGGATACAGTACAGAAATAACAACCTTCTATTTTCAAATACACTAATCAACTCTCATTTTATTCCCTGTTGGTGAAACCTTCTAACATTCTTTCCATTCAGGCACACAGGTATTGTGTTGAAATGAATAGTAGCCACCATATTGAAAATAAAATGTATCTTTACTTCCACTTCTCACTATTGACTGTTTTAAGTCAATTTAAGATGAACTTCACATTTAAATATAATTTAAATATAAATGATAAAACAAGTTTCTAGGAAAAACTTAAGAGTGCATCTTCATCATCTTGGAGCTGGAGTCTCTCTTTTAAAAAATGACAAAAAATACTAACTATAAAGAAAACAAACTAATAGCTCTGACTACATTATAAAGAAGAATATCTGTGCATCAAAATTCACTCTTACAGGGTGAAAAGACAACTATATGGGAGAAGATATTGAAAATGTATTCATCTGACAGTAGACTCATCCATTATATACATAAGACTCCTATAAATCACAAAGAAAAAAGAAGGGACTATAACTTGGTCTGGCATTCCATAAAAGAAAATATCCCCAAAGCCAATGAATAAAAAAATAAATCATCCAGCAAAAGCATTCAAGAAAAAAAAAATCTGAATCTAATACATATCCACTAGTATCAATAAAATGACAAAAAAAAAAAAGACAGAAAACAACAAATGCCATTGAGGAAGTGGAAAATTGGAATGCATTTGGTCATTACTAGGAAGAGTTAAATCGGTATAAACACTGCAGGAAGTTATCATTAATATATCACATGCCTTATGCATACTGGTGCTAGCAATTCCATTCCTAAGTATACATAAACAAAAATACCTATATACCCAACAAGATGTACAGAAACCCTATTTGTAATGGGTAAAACTGTAAATATTATCAACAAAAGTTATATAAATTGTGGCATAGTCATACAGCAAAATATTTTGAAAAAACTAAGATGAATGAACTTTTTCTACATACTTCAACATGGGTGAATCTCAGATATAGTGCTGAACAAAAGAATGGCAAAACAGTAGATGCTGCATGATTCTATTTATCTATAATTGAAAATCAATCACAGCTAGTTTATTGTGTTAGACATCAGGATACCTTTGCAGGGGGTAACATAATCTGGGTGGGTACATGGAAGAAGAATCTGGGAGTGCTAGTTATTTCCTGTTTCTCAATCTCAATTTCAGTTGAATGGAAACACTGCGTTGTAAACTTCAATGTACTATTATTTAGGGATATTATACGTCATTTAAAATTTTACTTATAAATGCCTAACAACGATTTGTGAACACAGCATTATTGAAGAGACTTTCATGCACTAAATACATTTTGGGAAAAATTACTGTCAAATGTCTCTTTTAAAAATGTCATAATAACTTCATATTAAAAACTGTACACTGCATAATACCTCCAAATAATTCCCTCTTGGAAAAAATGTGTTACTTAAATAACTATCACAATAATTTGAATACTCAGGGTAGCCTTTTGATGACTACGAACCCTTACCTTCATGTATTTCCTAAACCTTCCCAAAGGCTTATTTCTGGAAGCTGCACACATATTTGAAGTAAGTAACTTTGCCTTTTTATTGTTTGACAGGATCAAAGATCTTTTTTTTTTCATGAACCCAGGGTACAGTACAATAGAATAAAAACTACTTCATGTAGTATATTTAAGGAATAAGAGATAATAACTTTTCCTTATTGTGAAGTAAAAGGATTTCATGTGACAGTAGGGTTTCTTTCCAAAAATTTGAAGAAAAAAATGTAAATTGGAAATGATAGTCATTGCTATATAAATAATAAAACCTTCTGTTTTCAAAGAATTAGTGTTTTTTTTTTTTTTTTATTTATCAAACTTGGAAACTAAAAACCATGGCCAAAATGTTCTATTCCATATAGGATTGTTTAATTCTTTCTGAAAAGGGCATAACTTACACAGCAACCAATGCAACATTATTCCTATTGAAGAATTTGTTTTTCAAAATATCCTTCCAATCCATATTTAAATCAAACCCTGTGAGCACTCTGGTTTTTACCATATTCCTTTCAAGGACACTTGCGCTTGCATTGTGATAATTTTCTGCCGATATCACAGCAGGTTGCTTTACTAGCAGCATATAACTGCAATATTTTTCTTAAAGCTTTGAAACTCTTGAATGAGAGGTGGAGCACTAACTGTAGACATGTAATGTATTAAATTTCTAAGACTTCAAAGGCAGCATAATTAACTCAATGCTACATAATTGCTCCAGGGACAGGAAAAATAAAAATAAAAAAGATGCAGACAGAATTGATATGCCTCTTTCCCCCCTTAGCAATTACATAACAATGCTAAGTGAGCAATTCCTTTTTAAAAACTCATTCTTTTGACTTTCAAGTTAATATTTCTCTTGAATTTTTCAACAACTTTTCATGCCAAGTTATAGAGTATAAAAAGCAGTGAAGTTGAAAGTTCTGCTATCATCCTCTTTGACCAGAATTTCTCCTCTACACCTCATCCCTAACTTAGGCACTTACTGAACTTGGTTGTGTCGCTACCCTCATTATTTACCTTTCGTCTTTATCTTTTTGAATTCCCCAATATATCCATTTCTTTCTAGCTTCATTTACCTTTTTATCCATCGCATAACCTGTGGTAAGTCATTTCTGCAAATACTTTTCTTAGGAGTCAATAATCGTGTATGCCTTTGACCCACTGATGACATAATTGACCAGTTTCAAACCCTGGAGGTTTCCTACCATCTCTATTAGCTCCCACTGCACGGGTGCTAAGCATAACTGGAGGAAGGTAGAGGACATCAATTAGATCTAGAGACACCTTTAATTTTCTCAACTGTAAATCTGGGATTGGACAAAATTTTGTCTTTTTCAAACCTGAAATGTCATAATTTAAAATTACTTTTTAAAAACAATTTTTTCTAAAATGTCTCTTATGTAAGTTTTTTGGTTCTAAAAATCTGAAAGAATGTTCTAGAACTTTCAACTTAACAAGATTAAGGAAGATCAATCCCATGAAAACATAAAAAATTGAATAGTTATGTAAACCAGCAACCATGACAAAAAGGGAAATGTCCATGAAAAGTGATTGAAGGACAAACATATGGACTTTGCAGCAACTTGTATGGATTTAGAATCTATCATACTCAGTGGTCTATCACAGAAACAGAGTACCATATATTCTCACTCATAAGCGGACCTTGACAATTATCATAATACTATAAGAAAGGGATTGACAGTTAAGGGAAACTGCCAGGGGAGGGAGGGGCATACCTCATCAACAGGGGTACCTGCATAATGAACGTTTATATATCTAACCCTGAATTGTACCCCACATATTTAAAATAAAGAAAAAAAATTAATTTAAAATAAAGAAAAAGCAGCAGAAGTAGTGATATCTGATGAAGAATGGTGGCAGTAGTTATAGGCTAGATATCATTGGAAAGAGCAGCAGCTGAGCATGAAGATCTCTTTCTGCCCTGTGGAGATCTGGACGTCTTGATACTTGGAAAGGCCAGCCAAATAGAGGGTACAAGTGAGATGCAGGTCTGAAAAGTATTTTTTTTTGAGTCGGGGTCTCACACTATTGCCTAGGCTGGAGTGTAGTGGTATAATCATAGCTTATTGCAGCCACAGCCTCCTAGGCTCAAGCAATCCTTCCACTTCAGCCCCCTAAGAAGCTGGGACTACAAATAAACTCCACCACATGCAGCTAATTTTTTTTTATTTGTTGTTGTTGTTGTTGTTGATGCAAGGTCTCCCTATGTTGCCCAGGCTGGTCTCAAACTCCTGGTCTCAAGTGATCTTCCCACTTCGGCCTCCTAAAGTGCTGCAATTACAGGTGTGAGTCACCATGCCCAGCTGAGAGTTGATTCTTAGTATTCACAGTAGTTAGGTTCTATAAAATCCCCATGAACACAGCATTAGTATACACTGAACCATCGTTCCTGCAGAAAATACAGGATTTGTTCTCTGGAATCCTCTGGTTTTATATATTTCTATCTAAAGACACTTTAAAAAATATATATTGTTGACTCACTAACATTAAACTCATAACCAACAGCACTGTAACTCTTACCTGAACACAGTTTACTAACACAGGTATTTTCTCTATAAGGCAATCACGACTTTCTTGTGCTAAGGGAAACTAGACAGCATTTTGCATTCTGTTTGAGAGATGCTTTAAATGCGGTACATGTATACAACGGAACAGTATGCAGCCATAAGGAAAGACAAAACTATGGACTTCTCAGCAACTTGGATAGATTTAGAGTCTATATTACTCAGTAATCTATCACAGAAACTCACTTGTAAGTGGACCCTGAACATTTGCCATAATACTATAAGAACAGGAGTCGCAGTAGCAGGACACTGCTGGGGGTGGGGGCAGTTTATTGTAACACAGGGTACCTGATCCCAAATCAGGGGACCAAAGGGGGGCCCAAACTTTACCTGTATGATAACCACTTGTCTACCAAATCTTAAATTGTACATCACATCTTTTAAAACATCTTTACAATAAAATAAAAGCAAGTTTTTTAAAAATTAAATCATCAGAAACCACAAAAAAATTGAAAAAGGCACTAAATAAATATACCACAAAAAGGATATTAGTTCACAGCAGGAGAGTTAAAACAAGAATGCAGAGAACAGTGTTTTTTAAACTTAACTGGGAATATGGGCTGGTGAACAATTCAAATGTTTGCAGTTCTGTGAATATGGGACCACGAAAGTGCCCTGAGTATTGATTTTGCAGTTGCAGATACATTTTAGTGAGAAAATGAATTTGCAAATATGGATCAGTACAATCAAGGAGGATTGATTGTACAATCAAGGAGGATTGATTGTACTTACATGTTCGTTGATTCTCATACAATGTCACATGCAAAATGTCCCTGAAAGTTTCCACTCATCCAAGAAAAAGAAGAAGGAGAAGAAGGAGTGGGGAGAGGTAGGGGGAGGGAAGGGAGGAGGAAAAGGAGAAGAAGAAGAAGACAACAATGAAGAAAAGGAGGAGGGGTGGGAGGAGAAGGAGGAAGAGTAGGAATGGCAGCATAAGATTCTCTTTTAAAGAAATAGGTGGATTTTCTGAGGCAAATTGGGGCAACTAATGTTGGCATTATTATCCTAGAGCAAAGACAACAAATCTAGCAAAACCTGCAGTAAAGTGACTATGCCCTGTCTGCTCAATCTAAATGACGAAAAACCAGAGTTCAATGAATGAATGCTGTTGATGTTTTGAGGTAAGTGACTTTCAACTGAGAAATTTATAATTAGCCAAATTATTCATCAAGGATAAAGTTGGGATAAATACATTTTCACAAATATAAAGAATGAGAAATTCTACCTTCCACACACCCTTCCTTAAGAAGATATTTGAAGATATTCCCTAGCAAAAGAGGAAACTAAGAACCTATAAGACGAGGGATTCAGAAATTTGTGGATTTGAGGGAAGCACCAGAAACAGTACAAGAAAGGGCTCTAGAGGGAAAGGCTGCAGTCAGGAAAAAGGGATTTTGAAGATTTGTTGTTAAAGACAATAATTTAAAATTTAAGGAGACAACAATGATCGAGTAAAAAAAAAAGTAATAAAAACTTGCATCTGAGTGAAAAAAACTAAACATAATCATATCTTAGTACTTTGCTGTGCAGGAAAATTTTTATAGTGATAAAAATATAGGCACATTTACATATTTTAATCTTATATAATCAACTCTTGGCCAAAGTACAAAAGATTTATTTCTCATTACAAATCAGAAAATATATACCTCCAATACACTCAATATAAAAATAAAGCAGTGGATCATGGAAGTTGCAAACAGTGAAAGAAGATTCAGTAGATGGTATGGGAATAAAGTTGAAATGGTAATTTTTTTTCATTTAATTCTTTTTTTTTCTTTTAATTTTTTATTTTAAAGATGTGGGGTACAATTCAGGGTAGGTATACAAATGTTCATTATGCAGATACCCTTGATGATGAGGTGTGCACTCCCCCAGGCAGATTCCTTCTACTATCAATCCCACTTTTCCAACCTCCTCTTGGCAGTTTCCCACTACTACCAATCAAAATGGTATTATTTTAAGTTATCTAAGATTGTGTTGCAGCTATATTGAGAGAACATGTGTGTGGGAGTAGCAAATAAACTAAATCTTCACATATCTATAAGAAATGAATATGTAAGTAATAAAATAATAAATCAATTAATAATATTCACCAAAGTCAAAATAGAAAAAAAATTTAGAGCTAGGAGTGACTTAATCTATCAAGAGAATATTATATAGCCATTAAAAATGACAAGGAATATTTTATACATCTCAGTGGAATAATCTCCTAGATGTTACTAAGTTAAAAAAAAAATCAGGCACTGAATTTATACCTACTATATGACTATTTGTGTAAGAAAAAGAAAATCATTTGAACATGTGTATACCTAAAATGCCACAAAAGTCACTGCTTCCTAATGTTTGAGGAACAGTGGCAGGAGGTTATTTTTAAACCTTTTACATTTTGAACCATGTGACGACACAGAGTATTCCAAAAGTAAATACAAATTAAAATTTTAATATTGAATATATATTTATTTAACTTTCTTAAAAAGAATTACTGGAGGTAGAAATAAGTAGAGCAGGGACTCTTGTTTTTCATTATGAAACCCTCAGTAGCACATGATTATTTAACACTGTTCATGTATCAAACACATAGCGCGCGCGTGCACACACACACATACACACACACACACACATACACGCACACACAGACACACTAAATTGTTGTTTGCACACTGTTGTCTGCCTCATGAATTCTTATTCATTTGTCAAGGTTCTGGTGAGGCACCTTTTCTGTGAAACTTGTCCTGACCCAAGCTTAGGTCTCTGTGGCATTAGTCAGTTTTTCTATGGTATTCCAAAACACCACTTATCCATCACCATTACAGCATTTTTCTGTTATATATTATTATTTAATTTTATACCTGCCTCCTCCACTGACTGACACTCTAAGTTTACTGAGAAATAATTCCTCTTTGTGTCTCCAGAACTACAGTGCATTCTTTTGAATTCAGTGCTACCTGCCTTTTGAATGAACTGCTTTTAGCACTAATAGCATCAGCCTATCCCTTACTCCCAGAATACATGGGAAACCCAGAAGGTGTCTGTGAATAGTTAATTGACAAACAGGAACCATGAGGCAAGTCTGAGAACAGCACTATAGCTGTGTAGTCCTTTCAGAATGTGGTGGAGGTTGTAGTGGTTCCTACTCTTTCTGTGATTCTTAAGTTTTGTTTTTTTTTCTGCTTCAGATGCCTGTGGAATAAACTTGTCCATAGCTTGGAGACATAAAACCAGTATTTGTAAGACAAGTTACTTTAAAAAATGATGGCTGAGTTGGAGAAAGCAGAGAAGTCTCTCAGGAAAAATCACAAGTATAGATTTTATGTGTTTGGAACAAAGATGGAAGCAAGTATCTAAGTTCAGAGTCAAGGATAAAGGACCAAGGTGTGACAAGATCATAATGGTTGGAACTAATTATCAGGAATATAAGGGTGGCCAAAGAAAAATCCTTATACAAAGTCTGAACTAATTTAATCTACATTTGAAACAGCAAGTTTAGGTTGCTGATCATGAGTAGCTCTCCCCTGGGAGAGCTTCACAAGTTCTAACAGTCTGAAATCCTAGCTCATCAATATTCCTTCTTCAGTCGAAAATTTCCCTCTTTTCTCTGGTTGCTTTCTCAAGAGCTGTGCAAAAAGTCTCACCTTGCTTTATCTTAAACATTAACCAGACTTTCCTGCTTCTGGTATTCATCAAATAGGCTTTAAAAAATGCTTAACTATAACTTATTTTCATTTTCATCACCAAACTTCTCCACAGGGTAGTCAACATGCCTACCTCTATCCATTGCATCCTTGACTCTTTGCCACCGTCATGTTTCATCCTCTACCTTTGTGTTTTTGTTCATGATCTTCATGCTGCTTAGATAAACTCTTCCCTCTTTTCTCCTCCTGATCCATTTCACATGCTCTCTAATGCTCAACTCAAGAAGCACCTTCATCAGGACACCATCCATGACATATTCTTCCCTTAACATTTTCTGTTTTTTTTCTTTTCGAGTCAGAGTCCCCGCAGGCTCAGGCAATCCACTCACCTCAGCCTCCCAAGGCGATTACAGGCTGAGCCACCGAGCCCGGCTAACATTTTCACAGGTATACATTTTACAACTGCAGGCAGACTGAGGGTGGTCTTTTTTCTCCAGGTGACTCTGTAACTCAGGATGGATTTATATGTTTTACCATTACATGCATCTTAAAATGCTGATACTCTTTCCTTCCCCTGAACCAAGCTATAAACTTGAAGAGAGGATTTGTATTTTTATGGTCATTGTATCACTGGTGTCTGGGAAAGTTTGTAGAATAAACTAAATAGTAAATCGATGTTTATTAAACTGATTTTTAAAAAACTTACATCTCTAGCACTGGCCTTTCTCCTGGACTCAGGGCATGCATTTACTACCATCCTTCCTGGGAAAAACTATTAAGCACACAAACTCTAGAGACAAACTAGGAAACAACCCCAGATCTACCTCTTACTAATCATGTCATCTTGCCAACTTATTCAAATTCTATGTGCCTCAGTTTCCTAATCTGTAGAACAAGGATATGTTTTATTTATGAAAAATATATATGTTCATTGTTTATAACGTCCTTAGAAAAGAAGGTAGTAAGTAGTAAGATGATAGCAAGTAATATAAATATGTTAAAACTTAGTTGCAACCGCCTGGATAGTCCACAGCTAGCTTAAATGTTCTAAACTGATCTCTCAAACCTACTCTTCTGCCTTATTTACTTATAACAATTAATAGTGCCTGTTGTGGGCTAAATTGTGTCATCACTACCCTCCTCCCAAATTCATATGTTGAAATACTAAGACACAGTAACTTGGAGTGTGTGACCTTATTTGGAGATAATGTCTTCACAGAGCTAATCCTGTTAAAATGAGTTAATTAGGTTGAGTATTAATCCAAAATGACTGGTGTCCTTGTTCTTTCTTTTAAAAAAGAATTGTGGACACACAGACATGCAGGGAGAATGACGTGAAGAGACACAGAGAAAAGACAGCCATCTATAAGACACGGAGGGAGACTTGGAACAGCTTCTTTCCTTACAGCCCTCAAAAGGAACCAACCCTACCAATATCTTGATTTTGGACTTCTAGCCTCCCAAACTGCGAGCCAGTAAATTTCTATTGTTTAAGCCTCCCAATTAGTGGCATTTTGTTACCGAAGCTTTAGCAAATGAATACAACACTGTTCTCTTCTGGCATTCAATTTTAGAACCTCAAAATTCTCTCTTATTTTCCACCTCCTGGCCCCATGAACTCTCACAATCTGCCCTGAGTTACTCTCATTCCTGTGAACTTGCATCCCATAATCACCAGCCCCATAGTCCTTTATCTTCTCTGTCTGAAAAGGAGTGATTACTTCCTAAGGATCCTGCCATCTACAGGCTCCCTCTTATAGCAAAATTCCTGCTCATGCCATTTCCCTTCTCAGCTCAGTACTTCTAACTGCTTACTAAAGTTTATCGTTACCCTTGCATTAAATAATCTTTATCATGTGATATAATTTCATGTTTCACAGTGTGTGCTAAATTATTCCTCATGTTTTAATCCACATCTAACTACTTGTTCTACTCTGAGGATACAGTCAAGACTTGTGTCTTTGTTCATCTTGACATTTTCACTTAGCGAGTTGTTTTTGAATGTCTGCTATGTCAGGTACTGTGCTACATACTAGTAACAGAAATATAGAAGATAACATTTCTTGAGCATCAGTTAAAAGCCCACCACCTCTTTTTGAAGGCACATTATAGGATATCTCATTAATCTACATTACACTCAATCTGTTGAAGTCAGTATATTGCTCCCACTTTATTGATAACAAAGTGGAGGCTCAGACATATTGAGAAGTTTGTCCACAGCACATGACCAGAAAGTGGCTGAGAAGAGCTTATTTTATTTTATTTTTTTTGAGTTGAAGTCTCACTCGGTCGCCCAGACTGGAGTGCAGTGGCCGCTCCCGGCCAGCGCAGCCTCGACCTGCTGGGCTCCGGCAATCCTTCCGCCTCAGCCTTCCAAGTAGCCGGAATTACAGGCATGTGCTACCATGCCCGGCTGATTTTTTGATTTATTGTAGAGATGAGGTCTCGCTGCCCAGGCTGGTCTCAAACCCGTGGGCTCAGGCAATCCACTCATCTCAGCCTCCCAAAGGCGCGGGATTATAGGCTGAGCCACCGAGCCTGGCATAAGAGCTTATTTTTGTATGCTACATTCCACTACTCTTTTGTAAATTTCCACCCATGATACAAAATTCATTTCAAATACGTCTTCTCAATGAAGCTTTCTTTGATCTCCCCAGCCAGAAATAACCACAGGTGTTTCAAACTCATCTACTGCTATTTTAACACTTCAATTTTTATTGCATGTCTCTGTGTACTTGCTTTCAGTCTGCTAGAATATTTTATATATCTTAAAAGAAAGAACTGACTTCTATAAAATTTGAAATAGTGTATTATGGAAAAATCTAGTGGTTCAGTAAGATTCTCTAAATCATTTGCTAAACCCCAGAAAGTCCAAGTTTTATATTTGTTCTTTTTTTTTGTTTGTTTTTGAGTTGGAGTCTCACTCTGTCGCCCAGACTGGAGTGCAGTGGCCACTCCCGGCCACCACAGCCTCGACCTGCTGGGCTCCGGCGATCCTTCCGCCTCAGCCTTCCAAGTAGCTGGAATTACAGGCGGGCGCTACCATGCCCGGCTCATTTTTTTGATTTATTGTAGAGATGAGGTCTCGCCAAGTTGCCCAGGTGGGTCTCGAACCTGCAGGCTCAGCAATCCACTCACCTCAGCCTCCCAAAGGCGTGGGATTACAGGCTGAGCCACCGAGCCTGTCTATATTTGTTCTTAAGTTGTATAACAAAATTCTCTGTTAAAATTCTTAAAAATGGTATGATTGATAGTTTTCCACAAGTTTTACTCTTTTTAGTGATTTAAATTCTGCTTCAAGTTTTTGTATAGCACTTATATTACAGGGTGTCAAAGAACTTCTTACACTTTCTTAATTTGGAGGCCTTACAGCAGTACTTCAAGAGGTAATGGAAGCATAATAGTGAAATGAGGAAAAAAAGTATTAATCAAATAAAATCACCAAAACTAAAAACATTAACAATAAAGCCCACGTGAAAGTATGTAATGTCATGACTAGTCCTATCACTATATAATACTAAAAGCTTGAAGTAAGGTAAATAGGACTTGTCAATAATCTTATGCAAAGCAAGAGCAAGCATTTTAGAACACAGAGTTGTACCAATCACTAGAAAGTCTTCATTGCATTTTAATAAAATTTTAGAGTTCTTAACCAAATTAATAGATAAAATTACAAAATTGAGGATGCAGCTTTATAAAACATACAATAGTCATCACCTTGTAGAATTTCAGTTTTACTTCTTTGTCTTAGTACCGAGTTCACAAATCAGAAGTAACTCTGCCATATGATTTTGTAAAAGTAATCATGTTTAGGCCATAATATCCTGATTCTAGTAAATTGTTTTTCAGAAGTAAAGTTTTAACTTGCAAAAAAAATTAAGTATTTGTTAGAGAGCTGAGCACTTGTGAATTCATTCTTGAACTTGCTAGAGTCATTCAGGTCAACGTACTGTTAAACTCCTATAAGACTTCTTAAAATTTTCCTGGCTATGTGCATAAATATACATAAATACAAACCTCAGCAATTAACTGGACAGTAAGGGGTAAATGAGATGGGCAAGGAATTTAGTATGTCACCTCCATTAGTGTTAATGAGAGTTGTGTAGTCAGTTCTCTCTCATTGCTCTTAATTTTCATCTCCCCTGTTGGTCCATTCCAAAGCATTTAATTTTTACAATCTGCCCCCACCCCTTGAAAATTTTTTACTTACCTCAGTAATGAAGGACTTGGCCATGGCTGGATTCATAACAAGGATGGCACGCCTAAGAGTGTCTCGATAGCGATTCAATTCTTCTATTCTCATGGTATCAAAGAGAGTGGTGATCATTTTATTGATGTTGTTTTCTACTTTCTGAAGTGCAACATCCATCCCCTGCTGGGATACTTTGTCCAAAAACTCCTGTATTCCACGGATATCTAGAAACATCAAAAGCCCATCAAAATGTGAATTTTAGCTCAGAAGGGAGACAAATGCTGTTTCACTTATATCAGAATAGTGTATTGATCCCCATCGCAGGCTGTCTAAAATTACTAATTGAGTAGTAAATGAACTCTTAAATATGTTTAAGGTTTGGTTTGATTCAATGTGTTACGTGAAAAAATGTAGGAATTATTATTTTTAAAATGAATTTATTTTAGTTCACATACATTCCAAATTACCTCAACACTGGAATGTTTGGTCAGGATGTAGGGAGGTATTTGAGGAGAAGCCTCACTTTTCTCAATATGAGATTAAGTAAAACATACTCCTTATTTTCTTCAGCAATAAAGAGTAACCTCAAGTAAAACATGAATATCATTGATTTGAGATGAATCTGAATCAAGATTACCAACATTTCTTAAAATAGGCAACAGTATCACTAACCTTGAATTTTATCATCTAAATGGGGAGTTTTGAGAGCTTATGTTCAATAGATCTCACATCACTTAGACCATAAATAAAATAGCTGCATTTTTGTCTGCCTTATGAGTATTACCACCTTAACTCAAACCTGGAAAAGTTGGTAGGATATAGTTTTCTTTTTGAGAGTATAGAGAAAGTACTTTATATGTAAAATATGTTTCAAAATATATTTCAACATTTTAGAACATGTTAAACATTTTTGAGTGTATGATGATTAGTAAATTATTTACATACTAATTCCAAAATAAGCAAAGTTCAGGAAAGTTATAAAAAGTCCAGTGTTCACTTCACTTTATTTAAATAAAAAAAATAAAATTCAGTCTAAACTGTTTACCTATTTGTACTTTGGTGTGTATTTAAGTAACAATAATTGTCTGAAATGTTACAGACGTTTCTTCCTAGTAGGACCACATTGGTTGTTTATAGAAGAGGATATCTGAAATAAGTATAATTAGAGAGTGTATATGGCGTAGTATAATCTTAATATAGCAGATTTGCTTTACTATATCATATTTTATTGTATATCCAAAGCATAAGTGTTTTAAAAATTGGAAAAAGATAAGCAAATAAGATTATAGCGAATGAATTAATAAACTATATCTTAAAATTCCTAATTGTGTGTAATTGTATGAATATAAAATTTGCCTCTCATTGGCAATGATTAATTTATATATTTTTTATATATTGACAATTGAAATCAATAAATAAGCTCATAGAATAAAACAACAATATTGCCAAAAATTTGTAAACTGACATTTATGCTTAATAAAAATTAATATTTGCAAGGTTACAAATTAATTTTTTAAAAAACCCTTTCCTTTCTTGTCATGATTGCTTTTATTTTTTTTTTATTATTTTTTTTTTGAGTTGGAGTCTCACTCTGTCGCCCAGACTGGAGTGCAGTGGCTGTTCCCGGCCACCGCAGCCTCGACCTGCTGGGCTCCGGC